>NW_028258381.1:28588468-28741606 GCF_053883595.1 Heterocephalus glaber
GCAGGCTGAGGCAGAGGCAGGAGGACCAGAAGTCTGAGGCCAGCCTGGGCAAGTTAGGGTGATGCTGTCCCAAAATAAAAACTAAAAAGGGTTGGGGATGTAGCTAAGTGGCAGAGCATCCCTGGGTTCAGTCCCAGGATGGAAGGAAGAGAGTGAAGGAGGGAGGGAAGAACTGTTTGAAGCCAGTATAGCCAATTTACTGAGACCCTGTCTCAAAAATTTAAAAATTTAAAAGGGCTGCTGGATCACCAGTACCACAGGAAAATAACCAATGCAGTATGTGAAATGAACAGTTCCTACACACTATTAATTTTCGAAATATTTTATTTTATTTTTCTGAATTAAAAGAAACTTTGTCTTAAGCTTTTTAAAAGCTACTAGCGTTAAACTATTAGTCTGGTATTCTACATTTAAAAATTTAACTTTACTGTAACACTGGTCAGGTTAATGCAATTTTACCATTAAGCTAGATAATGAGCCAGGAACAAACACTGGAAATACAGTTGTCCTAAAAAAGGTCCTGTGATCCTTGTAAGCCTCATCTTTATTAGCTGCATAGTGAGGAGACTAACTACATTACGCTTTTATGTTATTGGTACATCCTGTTCAGGCTGTTTAAAATACCAAAACCATTATCCAAGGGAATCACTAAACATGTATGCAAAATTTGTATTTAGCTTTACTAAAGCCTAGGGCTAAAATAAATCAAAATTGGATTGAGCTTGGGCTGGGGATTTAGCTCAGTGGTTCCGCTGCCTGCCTCGCAAGTGCAAGGTCCCGAGTTCAATCCCCAGTACCAAAAAAAAAAAAAATGGATTGAGCTTATAGAAAATTACACTAAAATCTTAACTCACAAGTACCAGTTACATGAGTTCAGAAGCATTTAACCCATATCCTTTTCGTTTTTCTTGAGTAATCATGGTATTTCTTACAAATTGTCTATCACAAATCAGCCAAATTCAACTTAAAAATTTTCATCACTGAATTTGTTGTTCTATTTCTTCTAAAAACCTTATTTCCTATTCAAGTTTCAGTTTAAAATTTTACAGATACTCAAATTTCCATCCTTATGCACACTTAAGTATAATTTGGATACAGCTGGGAGTAGCAGATACCACTAGCTTCTCCAGACATTTTTAAAACTTTGCTGCCAGCCTACTAGATAATTTAACACCATTCCTGTTTACTGATGTATCCCAAGGACTAAAATAGTACCTGGCACATGGTAGGCAGTGAATATATCATTGCTGACAGCAATGAAACACTGAATTACAGCTAAAGTAATTCACATTCCACAAATTATTTGAATCAGTAACCCCTTTAGTTTAAAATTTCAAATCCCCAACAGATAATGGATTGAAGATTTGGGAACCACACACAGTTACATGCAGAACTTGCTGTGTCAGGAAATACAAAATGGAATTTCACATGGGAGACGATAAATATTTTCTCCATTACATAGGTCAATCTTTTCTAATTTCATCTTCTTACTTGCAATCTCACTTACCTGCTTCTTTCCAAAAAAAAATTAAGCAGTATTTTATGCTCTTCAGATTTCATTAAAAAATACTCAGTGATTACTGTAGTTATTATAAGCTAAAGAATTTGTGATTTCCCAACCCTCTTTTTATTAATCCAATTCACTGAATTAAATATCATGGAAGCCTGCATTAAGATTTTTTTACTACCATATTTCATCAATTTTAAGACATATTCTTTAATACAATACCGTTGAATATAAGATTATTTTACAATTGATAGACTTTGAGCATTGTATTATGGTTTAACAGGCAACACTTTTTTCTTCTAAGTGGTACATAAAATATTAATATGGCTCACAAACAATGCTGTCTTTAGGATAGAAGGTATAGTTCAAATTCTTCATTTCAAAGCCAACAATCTGTTGTCCCACTCTCCCAACATAAATACATAACTGAAGTGCTTAATTAGAAAAACTATCCAAACACAGTTCACTTTTATATAAAATATTTAATTTTTAAAACACAGGCTATTCATGTCACATAAATATTTTTAAATTTAGGTTAGCTGCTTATGATCAGCAGAATTATCAAGTGTGACTATTAAGAATAACTTAGATACTGTCACTTATAAGAAAGTCTAAAGCTCTACAACTCACCATATTAAAATTTCAGAGACTTGAATACTGTAGCTATTTTGCTAAATTTCAAAATATTTCTTCACTTCTTGTAGTTTTATTATAAGTTGTTAGTACTCAAATAAAAACAAAATAATTTTTCCATTCATTTCTTTCTCCCCCAAACAAAACATTACATCAAAAAATAAAATGGCCAACTAACATCAACTCATTTTATACTACTAAAGTGGTAACTTAGGCATCTTAACATATTCTTACTGTTACCAAACTGTAATGTCTACCATATCCTGTTTTGAAGTGCAAGTTCACAAATCAGAGAAACAGAAAGCACGGGGTTAACTGGCTCTTAGACCTGGAGCAATCTTCATTCTCTAACAGCTATTCCAGTTTAAGACTCCAATAAAAAAGTAAGTTACCAGAACAGTTAAAGCAAAGTGGTTAATTGGCACAATTTTAAATTTGCAAAGCCTATTTTTTCACTTAGTGATGATGGATATACTGGTTAATTGCCTTTGGTTCCTTTCCAGAATATTATAATTGTGTGTGTGTGTATACACGTACATAAAACTTGAAACTTGACAATATTACAGTTTAAATAAAGGTTATTCCAATTTCATTACTTTTAATGAAAGAAAAAGTCTGGCAAAAGCCATAATAAACTTTATAGAAGGGAAGAAAAGTAAAAGGTTTTGTTTTCTTTCTGCTTGCTTCAATAAATTCAATCTAGGCAATGTTTCTAGTTAACAAGTTGGCTTTTTCTTAAAATGGCAATTGAAAAACTTAAATACTGTGTTTGCCACCCCTCCTCCCATAAAGTTTAATGAATTTATGTAAAATCTGTTCCTAATTCTTGCTTCTGAACTCCTGTCCTCCAAATGGAAACAGAGACAATGTGGCAGCCTAAAACACTACTCTAAAATTCTCATGTAGCTACTACTTTCAACCATTAAATGAAAAAACATTTTAGAACTTCTCAGAAGTGACAGAAGATACTGGCTACAGTTCTACTCCCTTTCTTTGCTCTCACTCCCCTAACAGGAGAAGGCAGTAATAAAAGTTAACACAGCCCAAAGACAGGCAGGAAAGGTGAAAGTCTAACAGGCAGAGGGAATGGACCTAACAGGAACTGAACAGGCAGCCCCTAAAAACTTGAGAGCCTCCTACCTCTTCAATACAATGCATTGATTCCCTTTAAAAGATAAATGGGTGTAAACTGCTTTTTCAGACTTTAAGCTTACCTGTTAAGGCACTTACTTAGCCCTCCCCACCCCACCCATATTTTTCATATAAAACCCACTATTTCATTTGAATGCATTTTGCTAGGCTATGGTAATCATAAAACAAAACAAAAATAACATTGACCATTTTTTTTATAAAACTGTTGCATCAAGAGAAAGGTTGTGTTTTATTTTCTGAAATGAGCACAAAGTACACCTTTCACAATAACACTGAAAGCAGGTGCAAAGACTGACAGTGACCTTTGACTAAAGGTAGCTTTGTAAAAAGAAAAATACCAAATAAATCAGTGCCCTTTCTGATTGTTGTAAAACTGGAGGGGGGCAGGGAAGGGTTGTTTGTTACATAAAAGTTGGTCCAAACTTACAAAAAAAGCACAAATGTGCATAGTTCAGAAGATTTGCAAGAGGGCCATAAAAAGCTTATGTCCCTAAGATTAGCATCCACTTAAAACTGCAAGAATACAAAATAAAATTGTTAACTAGAATTTGTGAAGATGTACAATCAATAGATCTAATTTTAAGAACAGCATGAATTTAAGCAAAGTTTTTCTTTTTTTTAAACTATTGTATGCAAGACCCTTTTCCACATAAAAATAAAGCTGTTGTTGAATTAATATTATTCAAGTCTCTTGGATTACTGCCTTAAATTGCAGCTAGAAAGTCTTTCCAGATAAAAATGATGTGCCTGAGGAAAAACAGATATTCAATATGGTAACCCTCTGCCTCGACCTCTGCCAGCTGATGTGCCGATGTGTCCCCTGTATCCTTGTGAATATCCAGGGCCTTGGGCAGGGGAAGTCCAGGTCTGCCCATGCATGAGGCTTGGGCCGCCTGGATTTTCCTGTAAATTACCACCATAGTTATAGTTGTGCATCTTTGCTGGCAAAGGATGAGTACTCTCTGGCCCTGTGGAAGGGTCACTGCTGTTTGCCAGGACTGCAATAGGACCATGGCTATATTCAAATCTGTGGTCCTTGTCTCCACTGAACAACATGGGACCGGCATTGAGGTAAATGTCTCCATATCCAGCTACAGAACTAGGAAATGACTCAGAAAAGGCAGAAGGCTGAGGTGGACCACCAGAATGAGATGAAGCAGTACTGTAGTTATCCAAAGACGGAATATCTGAGTTTCCAATGAAGCTACGTCGTTCCAATGGTGCAGCAGAACTACTTCCTAGACCATCACTGCTAACATAAGGAGCAGAGGAGAAAGATGATGTTCCAAAGCTGTCCTTGTAGTCTGAAGTAGGCACGTAAGTGTCTCCTGCTGAATAATCAATACCACCTTCTCGTTTGGGCTCCTCCTGGGGCTGATGCTGAGCAAGCAGCTGTAACAGGGCTGCTTTCACTCCAGCATGAGGGTCAGTTAATGAAGAACTAGTAGTAGGTACATGCTGGTTTTCTGTCCGATAATCCAGATCTTCCTCGGTGACTGGTGGTGGTTCAGGAGGCTCCGGAGGTCGTTGATCAGGAGGCAAAATCCGAGGTCGCTCTGGTTCTGGTGTTAGCTCCAATCTCCTCCTATCTTGGTGCTGGATGAGGTCATCTTGCCCTAAGTGAAAAAAAAGCAAAACAGAGTCAAAAGCTACCATGGAAAAACTAAATATTCAAAATAGTAAATGTTTCCTATGGAGTGGTCCCAAAAATGATTAGATGTTTTCATTCTGGAAAAATATTAAATGAAAAGGGAAAATGTTTCCAAGTGCTAATGTCACCTGCTACCTGAAATATTTTGTTGTATTTGGCTTTTCGAAGTTATTTCACATATTCCTATTTATTGCTTGAGGTACAAAAGTCACCATATACATTATATTTATGCCTTGGTTAAGAATCCTTTTGTATTTGGAATAAAAGATTATTTCTGAATCATAGGTTTGTCTTAGAAAAATCTATGGCATTCATAATGCATTATATCACACGTGGATAAGTTGTTAAAAGAATCTGTTCCTGGTAAATAGACTAGGAAACCCACCTAATACCAGTGACCTGAGCATTTTTGAGACATGGCCTAGCCCACTGAAGAAAAAACAGCATGAATCCAGTCCTGAGAGTAACCCAGTAGCCACACACTCACCCGATACTGGTGTGCCAGGTTCTGGAGGTGGCCTGAGTTGTAATGATGCATCATGTCCCGAACCATTTTCCCTCTCTTCTAGTAGCACATCTTTCTGCTTTGACTGCTGAGCCTTTATTAACTGAGTCAACAGAACTGCAAATGCACTCTGCACAGCCGCCTGGGCAGCATCAGTCTCCACTTTAGGCTGGACAGTCTGAGAAGAAGGCTGAATTCCTCCCAATGGTTTCGAAGACTCCTGCTGTGGTGTTGATGGATCTGTCTGTTTTTCACCTGTTGCCAAAATTCCAGCAGGAAGGTTTATTTTATTTAGTTGCTGTTGAGTCTCAGAGTTTACCTTAATGTTCAACACTTGGACAAAATCAGCCATATTAATACTTGTTTTAGACTGTAGTAGGTTTAGTAGAATTGCCAATTCACTGTGGTTTAACTGCTGTCCAGGGCCTGTTATTACTAAAGACAAAATGTGTATTAATTAGAACTGCCACAATTCACAGGTCTTCCCACCCTCCAAAATGGCTTCATGCTACTATATTAAAATGTATGTTTGGGCCGGGGATTTAGCTCAGTGGTTCTGCCACCTGCCTCACAAGCACAAGGACCCAAGTTCAATCCCTGGTACCAAAAAAAAAAAAATGTATGTTTGAGGGTGTTTCAGAAACACTAAGAGGGTGCTCAGTCAAGTTCACTGTCATAACATTTAAGATGAAACTACAATATAAATCAAGATGAAAAAAACTGCAGTCAGTTTTGAATAGGTTATCTTTAGAGGTAAATACTTTAAAAGGCAAATGAAGGGCCAGGGATTTAGCTCAGTGATTCTACCACCTGCCCTGCAAGCACAAGGACCCAAGTTCGATCCCTGGTACCAAAAAAAAAGGAAACTCAAAATTATTACCAGAACCCACACACCAGGAAATATCATATTATGATACGCAAATGAATAATGATGATGACAGCTAACAGAGTGTCATATTACTAAGAATTTTATACCTTTTATGCTTTACAACCATCTTACAAGGCAGGCTCTATATTTAGAGCCTTTTTTATTTTTTATTTTCTATTTTTATTGAAGAAGAAATTTACCTAAAGAAACTAAACAACTCGCCCAGGGTCTCATTCTGTAAGTGGGAGAAGAGAGACCTGAGCTCTAATTCCAGAATCTGGGCTCTTTTCTATACCCTACTGCTACTCTAAACGAAAGAAAATCTACCCTCTGCTGTAAATTGAAAGTAGAATATTTTACAGACTGATCAACATATGTGTTTTAGTATATGTGCTGCTGAAGCAAGCACAGGATCTGTGTTTTTAATTGAATTTTTTTAAGTTACTATGGGTAAACTAGGAAAGCCTACAGAGCATATATACATACATATATACATATATATATATATATGTATATATGTATATATGTATATATATATGAATGACAGGATTAACTGCCAAGTAAAACAGACTTGTTTTCCCAACTTTCAGTTTAGCTGGGGAAGGTTAATATGGGTTCTTGTGCACTTATATATACCGGCAATGTATATATACATTTGTGAATCCTATATACCACCAATGCTTAATATTATTATATACAGTAAGTGATAAGATGGTGCCATAAGCAATTCCAATAATCCAGATGACAGACTAACAAGAGAACTCTAAGATGAAAAAGTATTAATGCTATTCATATTGCTGTATTTTTACATTTATATATTTTAGATACTTTTTATTACTTCTTAATAATACTTTTAGGTTAATTCAAAACAAACTTTTCCAAGTTCTTCTTATGATCTGCAATAAGAAACCATGTTTATTTGCTATATACCAAGAGGCATTTTTCCTTTATATTTTTCTACTAGCAAAAATAGTCTTCATGTGAACTCAGGGCAATATTCTTTAACAGAAAAGGAAGAGGGGAAAAAAGGAAGGAAAAAAACCAAACCTCTCTAATAAAAATTAGGAGGTAAAATAAGACCTAAGTAACAATCACTAAATGAGCCTAGACAGGGAAATCCATCTTTTATCTGATAAAATAGAGTAAAATAACTAGCTTGTATTAGGTTTACTCCTAGTCTCCTGATAGTCTTGTTATATAACAACCACAACCTGGGATAACTGACCACACCATCCAAATTTCCTCTCAAAACCTCTTTTAGCAGTAGATGGTTTGCAAAACATGTAACATAAACACAAATTAGGAAAACTTATATTCTCTTTTGCCTTTGCCCAAATTTTACACATTTGTTATCTTACTGAACATGACAGCTAGTAGCCCTCAGTAAGAGTACTTCTGAACAACAAAAAAACCATTGCTTTCATTTCTTTTAAAAGTCTGAGGTACTTTTTTTTTTTTTTTGGTACGGGGGATCGAACTTGGTACCTTGCACTTGCGAGGCAGGTGGCAGAACCACTGAGCTAAATCCCCGGCCCCTGAGGTACTTTAAATATGTAGTCTACTTAAGGTCACGGATAAGCTTGTGCATTAATGGCAATCTTTCTCAGCTAATCTATTCTATATTTACACTCAATGACCACAACCTCAATCTCAGCCACAGGTCTATTTTAATCATCTGACTGATCAACATTTACTCATCTCCTAGTAAGTGTTAGTGTATTTTCCATGTTTAATACATCACTACCTTCACTCTCACACCCACGAATGCATACATGCACACTCTCACATTTTCTAGCTATCTCTGTCTTCATAAAAATTCCAAAAATGAAGCTGAAGGGCTGGGGATTTAGCTCAGTGGTTCTGTCGCTTGCCTTGCAAGCGCAAGGGCCCGAGTTCGATCCCTGGCACCAAAAAAAAAAAACCACACACACAAAAATGAAGCTGAAGATGTTTCTGGATTCCTCAGGCAAAATGAGGAACTGAATTTTATTTTTTGCAAGTTGCTGACTAAATGGAGACAATTTTAATATTTCTGACAAAACTGAAGAGGCTAACTTCTCATAAAGCAGGTCACTCTTATTTGAGCCAGAAACAATAAGGTTTACCAAAACAACTGAATATAAAAAAAATCCTTCTTTATCGTATTTTATTTCTGGCCCAAATGATCAGATTTCAATCTCTGAAATCTGATATAACAGGGGAATTATCATTAAGAGTGACCTGAGGACATTACAAGTGGCATGAAAGAGCTTCCATGATGATTTTTGGCTGTCTTTCTTATCTTCTTCCTACTCCTTAAGCATCCACAGACACCAAGTGCTGAGCCTCCCCAAGAATAGTATTAATAAAAGATGTAGCCACTCCTGCACTAGGGGAAAAAGGAAAAAGAAAATCTGACCAATCACCAATCACAGGTAATTTGATGCCTCTTTCAAAATTATCTTACCTTGAGATTGTTTAAAATTGGGGTGCCATTAGCAATGCAATTTCTATGCTGGCACAAAAAATAAAGAAACGTCAAGTTTCATGAATAAACCCTAATTTTCATCTTTCAGCCACAAGATGCTTTGGCAGTAGAGCAATGTAACCAACATTAGCCACAAAACAACGTGAAGAAAACCAACCCACAGAAGCATTACTGACCAGGTGCTACATTCGAGTTGCCCTGAGATTTTAGCTGTGTAGCTGGCAGCACACCTTGTGGTGTATTAGTTCTGCTGTCGTCCAAACCCAGAGACAAGTCCTTTCTGGGAGCCTTAATTGTGGAAACATCATCAGTCATGCCCATCTGCTTCTGTCTTCTTCGCTTTTTACTCCACAACTCATGACAATCTTGCCATAAAGGAAGGCTGAAAAAATATGTAAGTACAGAGTTGTGAACGACATTTTAAAAAAATATTCTAAAGTTACAATATAGAACCAGAGCCATCACTGTCCCCTAAGTCATTGTTGAAGACTCCATATACAGATTCTGTAAAACTCCTTAAAAAAACAATCATCCTTGATGGCCCACCATCTTCAGCTTTACCTTTGCAGATGGACTATTTTTCTTTGGCTTCTGAATAACTGATAAATTATGAATGACAAATATATATTCATTAAAGCAGGCTAGCATTATCCTTGGTGCAAACTTTTAAAGGCAATTCTTAATAAATACACTATACATTGAACAGGAAGGAGGCAGAAATATGCCTTTGCAGAAACTAGATACACGAACAATAAAGGAGTAAAAGCTAGAATATAACAATTTATGAAAAACTTTATAATAAATCTTTTTATGTTTTAGTAACCTCTTATTTGCTTCTATAACCAAATGCTCTGACTTCAAATTGAAGCTACAGGTGAGTTTCAAAAATAGGTACTCGAGGCACAGAGAGGCTCATCAGTTACCAACAAAATTCTGAATAACTAGTTAACTATAAAAGTCACCCACAATTCTGAAACAATTCTATCTTAATGTAATTTCACAAAAGCAGTAACATTACAGAATGACTTCTGCTTAAAGAAAGACATAAATATTTGATTTTTAAATGTTTTCTTCATACTGAAAAAAAAAAAAAAAAAAAAACCTATGGATTTTTGTGTATCTATTTTAAAGAACACTGAGGCTTGGAAAGGTTAATAAAATTGCCCAGAATACCTATAAATTCCTTTAAGCAACCCCACCTGACGATATCTACCCAAAGTCCTCAACCTGGATGTTTACCTTGAAGGGTACACATCCTTGAGACTTTCCAAAGGGTACACCTAGAATTGGTTTAAGGGAATTTCCATATCCACATATCCTCTTTTCTAAGACTGAACTTTTGAGAATGGCCTGCATGTTCAGGCAAGTTCTTTCACACCTCCTCTTTCACAATTATTGTTACCTCGTGTTATAAAGGCATACGCAACAGTATGATTGAACCTTAGCAATATTAGTTTAAAAAGGCCATTTCCAAAAGATTACAAACAGTATTGACACCCTTTTATAAAATTAAAAACTAAAAATTTTAAAATATAACTTTTTATGAAAGTACGTACAGATGGCAACAAAAAAGTATATACCAAAACTTAAAAACAAAAAAAGGGGACAATGGTTACCTTAAGTGGAAGAAGGGTGAGGTGACAAGTGGGTGAGAGGAGGGGTTATGATATGATTAAAGTAGGTTATTTTCAAAGTTCTAGCTTTTGGTTGGTAGGTTCATGGCTGCTTATTACCATTATTTAAAATGACTATCAAAGTAATTAAAATAAACAAAAGAGAGCCATGCATGGACCAATGATGAGTGACATGAGGATTATGATTAAACCAAGTCTATGCACCTGAGGTCTGAAAACAAAACAAAAGCATACCTCTTAGCCATCTTACTATGGTGCATTGCCTCAGCGTGTATAAACCTCCTGGAGTGACAAACAAAGGGACAATTTGAAATATTGATATTGGGAAGCTTTAAGGCATCATAAACCCTCCAAAGACATTCCTTTCTGTGTATGTGCATGTGCTTTGTATGATGTGGGGGTTAGACTCTCTTAGCATACTCTAAAGTCACATATACTGTAGTACTACAGAGTAGGGTAAAGGAAGCAATTTCACTTCTTCCATCCTGATGGCCAAGAAATGCAGTGGTCTTGTGGGAGAGTCTCATGAGAGCAGAGCAGAGATCCATAAAAAGGGCTTTTATTCCCTCCCACAGCAGAAAGTTAAAGACATTTTTTATGGATTACCTCAACATTCATCTCTAGAAAGACAGAACACTAGCCTACAAATAACTAACACAGTACAGGTTAGTGATACTGATTCTTTCAGAGACCAGGAATGTTTTCCTGACAACCAAAGCTGATGTGCTTCCTTGAAGGTTCAAATACCAGCTCAGCCACTTATTTGCTGTGTTTTGTTAGGCAAGTAACTTGACCCCTGTGCCTGTTTCCTTATCTTTGAAAATGTAGAGCTGGGAGATGTGGTGCACACCCGTAATCATAGTTCCCAGGAGGTTGAGGCAAAGGATTGCTTTGAGTTTGAGGCCAGTCTGGCCTATCTAGTCAGTTCAACGACTGCCTTAACTACAAAGAGAGACTGTCTCAAGAAACCAAAATACTACAATAAAATGAATTAACAATACTACCTATCTCATACAGATAGAGGTAAAATGTTAACATAAGCACTTGGACAATGCTTCTCACACTATATTCATGTTTGATATCATTGTCATCATTCAGTAAGGTAGCTGAAAACTGTTTTCCATCAAGTCACATCATGAAATATTTATGCTAATGACAAATGATGTTTCACTTTATAAACTGTTTAATGCTTTTTATACTGTGGTGAATATAAAAACAAAACTATGGGCTAGCTGCCAACCTAATTCACTTTTTAGCTACATATACTTTATTTTTTCCTTAAATACATCAGAAATATTTGACAGATGTTTAAATACATTTAACAAAGCTACTTTGGATATTTAATATTCCTGTCATTTGATTTTTTTACAAAAGTGATCAAAAGAATTTGATACATACATTTTCCAGAGGGACATCCTGTCTTCATGATCCTTACTACACTACCTCAAAAAAGACTTATACTTTTAGCTATTCTAATATCCTATTACAACATAATGAGATGTCATATGTTACTGATATAGCTTTTCATTTAAATGTTTTTGTTTGGTTAGTTTCTATTCGATTGGTTCTAATTTTTTTAAGAGGTGTTAGGAACTGATCCCAGGGCCTTGCAATATTCTAGGCAAGGACTCTACCACTGAGCTACATCCCAACTCTTATTTAAACTGACTCAACATCATTGTAATTTCGACCTGACTGCTTTAGTAATGCATGTAACAGGGTAAATTCTATAAAATGTTACTGGTTTACAGAAGGTTCCGCAAATGTGCATTTCTGTTTTTAACGGAAAAATGCAGTCAGGTGTGCTCTAATAAAAATTAAGTCTTATGTGATTTCTTTGACATTAATTGCAGAGTTTATAAGAAAAAGCTGTAAGTATTAGAAAAAGTCATTTAATAAGCACTGGTAAAGCCATTGAAAAACATGAATGATTAATGAGTGGATAAGAAATTCTTATGCAAATCACATGGTTTCTAATACTTCAATGTCAAGAAAATGGAAAAGTTTTAAGTTGACATATGAAAAGTCATTAAAATCATTTCTGATTAAAAAAAACTTCTGTTACATAACGTGGAAAGAATTCAAAGTGATTAACTATGACAATACTCCTTCTACTCTAAAATACTTATTTACAAGGTAAATAAAATGAAAAAGTACAGCTAGGGAAATAGCTCAGTGGTAAAGCATTTGCTACCTAGCATGCACGTGGCCCTGGATTCAGTCCAAACTACTATAAAAATAAAACAGACAGATAAAATTACAATTAATGTGAAAGTATGTCTTATTCTAAAATAAGTACTATTGAAATAAGTATACCAATTACTTGTGGGGAAAAAAAATCTCAGCCCTATCACTTTCATTTGATTTCATTTCCAACAAAATTTACCATTTTTCTTTTTGGGGGGGGGGTACTGGGGATCGAACTCGGGACCTTGCACTTGCAAGGCAGGCAGCGGAACCACTGAGCTAAATCCCCGGCCCTTGTTTTTTTTTTTTATTTGATTGAAATATGTACTATTCATAAAATATTATAGTACAATCACAAGAAATATTTTAAATATCCTTGTCTTAAAGAAGCATAACAGGGTAATTAAAATATATTACATTAGAATAAAAACTTGTAAGAGTAATAATAGAAGTTCAACATGAAAAGATTTGAAATTCACTGAAAAGTATACCTTCTGCAAACTACTTAAAACCTTTGATTTAAAAAAATTTAATTATCAACTGAAAATATGCTTCATACAGTTTTACCAGAATTCTTTCACGAAGACCAACTAAACCAAATGATTAAAAATAGCAGTACCAATAATGGAACAATATAATATTACATTCCTCTTAATGTAATACAATAGATGCACACATCACCATGAAGGTAGTGTTCTTGCCCTAAAAACAAAATTAATCTAATTCTGATTACAAGACAGCAATCAAATCTAGACCGTATGATGTTTTACCAAACAAATCACTTGGATGTTTCAAAAAATGTCCACATTATAAAAGCCCTCCCCAAGGAGGGATTTAAAGGCTGAAGAAACATGCCAACTAATTATAATGTTTTTATATTACGAAAGTCTATAAAGTTATTGAACCATTGGGGAAAGCTGAATATAGACTACTAGCTATCAATGTGAAATTTCTTATGCTTTACAAAAGTCCAATAAATATGTGAAGTTCTAGTTTCTACAGATATAGAATGGAATACTTATAAAAGTGTCACTTTCATAAGACAGTATTCAACCACTTCAGGGAAAACGTTGATATACAGTGATAGCACAAATATGTCCACATATTAACTGAATCTAGATAAAGAAATTCTCATTGTACTATTCTGTGTGTGTTTTGGTAGAGTTAAAACTTTTCCAAATCGAAAGTTTAAAAAAAAAATCTCTGTACTACAGGCTAATCTTTAAGACTACTGAAACAACCAATTCAGTGAATGATTCAAGTTCAATATGTCAGATCCTTTCTGCCTTTTAAAGCACTCCATAAAGGCCACCCATATTCAGTTCAGCAAGATCTTATTTAAGCCTGATTACAACAGCTTCACAGAAATGAGAAGCCCAATCTAACTGTTAAGTGAAAGAGCCAGGATTTGAACTCTAAAGCCCATTTATTCATACAAAATGTGCTAATATTATCATACAAAAACACTGGATTATAGGAATAGCCTATTAAAAATGGTATTCAGAAAGCTAGGCAAGCATTCTACCACTGGGCTACACCCCCATCCAATAGGCTTGCTTTTAATGATGTTCCTCATCATGTTAAAAATTACTAATACCTACAAAGTATTCTCCCTTCCCTCTCCCCAAATCAAGTCCTGGAGAAATCATAGGAGTCTTAAGAAAGTGAGGGTGCATGAACCCAGCTATTCTGATTCTCAAACTATGTAATTTTTACCCCATCAGACAATAACTCATTCCATACATACATACATTAATATTCTTTAATTCATAAGAGATGTGTATTCTTGGGCAAGTTTCTTAACCTCTTTGAGCCTGTTTCCTCCTCTGTAAAATGGTGGTAATAATAATACCTACCTTAGAGGATTATAAAGGTTAATTTAGGGCCAGGGATTTAGCTCAGTGGTGCAGCGCCTGCCTCACAAGCGCAAGTCCTGAGTTCAATCCCCAGTACCAAAACAAACAAAAAACAGATTTAACACATGAAAAAATTTTACCGAGCACTCAAAATTTTAGCTAAAGTAATACTAGTGGTAAAAGTAACAGCAGTAATTTTTTTTAAAGACTTGAAATATGCTTTTACTAATCCTATGGTTAGCTCAACATTAAAGCAAGCATCTGCATTCTAGATGTTCAAATTACATCTACCTTTTGTTTCTTTTGACCTAACCAGGCGTGGGATATTGTCTGATCACTATATACACGTTCATCAAAAATGTCCAGATTCTGCATACATGGGATCTAACCAAAAGTCACTTACTCTGGTGGAGGCATTTTTGAGGGTTCGACATCTCGTAGGAACTCACACTGAAGAGCCTGCTCAGCAGTGCAGCGCTTACTAGGATCCAAGGCGAGCATGTAATCAAATAAGTCTAGTGCAGCTGCAGGAATGCTATCATGAGAGGATCACAAAAGTCATATACATTCTCCAGACACAAGCTCAGTGTTTATTTAGGAATGTTATTTTAATGTAAATTATTATAAATTAAAATTTTGAAATTGTTATTTTAAATGCCAATACTTATATACTTATAATACTTTACTTCAATAAATGCCAAATTTTCTTTGAAGAACTATTTCACTTTTTTACACAATTTTTTAACGATATGGCAAGCAACAGTATATTATTCTATGGGTAATTTGCTGTTATATTTTAAAAACTTAACAAAACAATAGTTCTTTTTTTGTTGTTGGTTTTTTAAGACAAGGTCTCACTGTGTAGTTAAGGCTAGCCTTGAACTTACTATATAGCCCAGGCTGACCTGTAACTCAATGACTCTCCTGCCTCACCCTTCCAAGTGCTGGGATTACAGGTGTGTGCCACCATACACATCTGAACAAAATAATAGTTTCTTAAAACAAAAACCTATGCTCAATTAATTTGAAAGATGTACTAAGAAAATGTAAAACCTTATTTTCAAAATTCTCTCATGTAAGCAACACATCAAACAAACAACCCAAATCACTGATTCCATACAGATGTTAAAAGACAATTTGCATGTAGCAAAAGGAAACTCAAACTTAAGTGGCCTAGAAGATTGTGACAGATCTAGTTCAGGT
Organism: Heterocephalus glaber; assembly: GCF_053883595.1. NCBI lineage: Eukaryota > Metazoa > Chordata > Mammalia > Rodentia > Bathyergidae > Heterocephalus > Heterocephalus glaber. The sequence goes on from NW_028258381.1 coordinate 28,604,132, forward strand.
CAACAGAGGACAGAATGGTATTTAGAATTCACAAGAAGTAACTTTAAAAAAAATATTCAATGCAGTATGGATGTTTAAGCATCCCTTTCTTACAAAACAAACTCTTCTCTTAACTTTCGGCGATATTGCTTCTTTGGTTTCATAGTGTTGAAATATGGTAGCTTGATTACATCAGGCCACACTGCTGGACACGGACTCCCACATATACGGCTAAACAACACACAAAAAGGATTATATCATTATAAGCTAAATAGAAAAATAATACAGACAACTGTTAAAACATCAACTCATTTTTAAATATACAGAATTTGAAGCCTTGATACAATGTATAAAAAGTATAATTAAATATTTTAGAGTTCTGAATTTACTCTCTTAAAAATAAAATCAATCTATTTTCAGTGATGCTTCTAACGACCCAAGCATCTGGTTCCTAGAGAGGACCGTCATGTTGGAAAGTAACTAGCACAAAGACTACAACTGCATGCAAACTGGAAGACCCAAAAGGTAAAACAGTCTTAAATACTAAAGTTCTTTATTGCAAGTTGTGCCATTAATCACAAGATATTTAGAAATTTTAACTCCTTTACTCTCTGCTAATCTACCTTGAAAATCCTCATTAAATTGCTATTAGTAAATTCTTAATTTATAGAAGAAATGCTTAAGAGGCAATTCCAGGTAGTGAATATTTTATTTTTTTAATTTTTTTATTTTTTGGAACCGGGGATCGAACTTAGAACCTTGTGCTTGCGAGGCAGGTGCCAGAACCACTGAGCTAAATCCCCGGCCCAGGAGTGAATATTTTAAAAGTATCTGACTTAATAAATAAAATATTGGCTAAATATGCTTGAGTATATCAAACTTCAAGGATACATGAGTACTGTGTATAAAACTGTCAGCTGATCTTCACAAGTAGCAAGAAAATGTAGATGCATCACTGAAGAAAATAAGAAGTATTTTATATATGCATAAACATAGTATAAATATATGTGATAGTCAAAGCTGCCACAGGCATTTTTTAGATGAACTTCAGGATGTTAATTCAAAAACACATACATGTGCCATGAGATAATTTTTCATGTTTTCAAATTTATGCCACTGAACTATACTTTATCTCAACAGTATCTAAGTTTTTAACTATATTAAGATCTTATTTGTAATCACATCTGCTTTCTTAAAACTGAACTTTCATGACTACCTCAACCTCATTCTTTAGGGAAGAGGGCCAAACTTAGAGCAGGGGCTTGCTATGGGGTATCCCCAAACTGCCTGTATCTCATCTTTCGATGCATTTCTTTGCACAAATGGCTCTTTGATGTTCACGTTTTTCTTTCTTCTGTCTAGATTCTATGTAGCTAAATCATGTTCATTTCACTTCTCAAGGTTCAAATGAAGTCTGATAAGGTCTTCTCTATTCCCAAATATTAACTCAGAATGGCCATTCTTTGCATACTACTTGTTTGGCACCCGTTTCTTCCTAACGTGCATTTTAGTGGTTTGCATGTTCATTGCTCTTACTATTGTTCAGAAACTACGTCTTGTTTTTATAGACTTCTCCAGGGAAGTACATAAATATAAATAACTAAACCGAGGCACATGATGTACATTAATAGGAAGAGTGTAAAACATTGGAATAGTGGAAATGAAAGATACTTTCTATTGTAGACAGACAAGAAAACTTAATTGAGGTTAAGGAAGGGGAGAGTAATTTTGGTTATAATTCCAAGGATGAGTAAGCCACAAAAAGATGGGAAGAGTGTAAAAGAAACACATTACTGGCAGGGAGAAGAAAACAGGCAAAGGCCTGAAAGTAGCAAAGAAAAGACATCTGAGAGAAGATTGAATCATGGCAGATGAAATTTAGGGCTCAAGGAAGTAAGCTGAAGTGTGTATCAGGGGTTACAGTCATTTTTGCCTACCTACAATGAAAACAAACTCTGGAGACAAACTGTAGATCTGGATTCTGTGTAATACTGATCAAACTGCACTTTTTTTTTTTCAAACTGCACTTCTTAGGAATAAGTGGAGAATAATTTTCCTTCAGGGCTACAAAATTAAACTAGCCTATTTACAACCATGATAAATACAAGATTATTATCCTTAAAGTTTCAATTATTACATATGCTGGTGAACAATAACTGAATATTGAAGTTGTCTAACTGGTAGCAGCATAAAGGATGGAATGGAAACATTAAGGAACTGTAGGGAAGCAGGCACAAGAGCAACTGGTAATACAGTAATAAAATCTGTGTTTGATTATGTTAGCCATCCCAGTCTCACTTAATAAAGGTGTCTTGTAATGCACCATATGCTAACACATACACTAAACTCCTAAATATCTGAGGTCTGTTTGGGAAATATATTGTGCTATACTGAACAACTGACTTCTACGTGAAAGCACATGATATCTTTTATCTTTTGAAACGGTGCTAGGACAAAATTATCCACACACCTTTCTCAATTATTTTGCTCTGAATTTTGTAACACATGAAGTGTAGTCAAAACTGCTGACCTCCAAGAGAATGCTGATGGAATTCAACTGCGGCTCTGAACTTTAAAAACTTAGAAATGGTTGCCACCCTTGCACTGCTGAGTTATCACTATCTGAAAAATACTCCTTTTTGTCTTAGATATGTCTCCCAGTGAGATTTTTTTCTTTCTTTGAATACTGTCAGCCCACTATATTTTCTAAGTAGTTATTTAGGAAAATGGACAAGAATTTTAAATAGTCATCTGAGACATTATAGTTCCTGTTTTTTGTTTGTTTTTGGTACTGGGGATCAAACTCGGGGTCTTTGCGCTTGCACGGCAAGTGCCGGAACCACTTAGCTAAATCCCTGGCTAGAGTTCCTGAGTTTTAGAAGTTGCTTGTTCGAGGCTTTCCAGATTTACAAACATTTTACTAATTAGAATGCCGCCCCCCAAATGTATGTACATATGTATGTGTATTATGTATATACACACATAATCATGGTTTGTTACATTATGTGTCAATTCTCTGTGGTAAAATGATGATGCGACACAGTAGTGACTTTGGTGCTGATTTTATTGGGAGTACTTTCCACTGTTAACCCCTGGGAAGGCTGATTCTGGTTTAAGAAACACAAAACACATCATGAAGATAGAAACAGGTACACACAAAAATTCACACATACCTCCTGCAGAAAGGACTCCATTATTCCCTTTTACTATGACCTTTAATTTTTGCAACTTTTAAATTTTTAAAGGATGCTTTGATTTTATCAATTGACTTATAAACTATTAATTTCATCATCTATATTTTCTGCATTAGACTATTAAAGTCATAAACTTATTAAGAGATTTCCTAATACATATTCACCCTTATACTCAAAGGAAAAATACCAGTTGGGCCTAATAAAAGTACTATTATACTAGTGTAATGCCATATGCTTTGCATTGGTATTTATATGTGATACTGGTATACAGCACCAGTGGTAAAAAGTGGGGTCCAAAGATCCCTGGGCTCCCCTAGACCCCTCAGTGCTCTGGCAGTCAAACATCACTAAGACATTATTTGCTTTTTTTTCACTGTGTTAACTTGCACAAATGGCATAAAAGCAATGATGGATAAAACTACTGGCATCTTAATGTAATCCATGCAATTCCAAGGGTGGAGGAGCCAGTTTCACTTGAGGATGTACTTGTTGAAGCAGTAAATATTGTTACTAAATGTTAACATTTGAATGTTTATATATTTAAAATATTCTGTGATGAAATGGGAAATAAAGTACTTCTGCTGCATGCACAAACATGTGCGCACACACACACATAATTAGTTATCTTAAAGAGAAATACTTGTCAGTATTTGAGCTACAAACTCATGTAGCTGCATTTTAAATGACCACTATATCTACCTGTAAGAACAATCAATTAACTATTGGTCATTCATTGGGCATTTGCAATTTTCTCAAATATGAACAAAATCAGCTTTCACTTCAAGGAAAACAAACAATATTCATTGTCAATTATAAAATTCTAATTTTCAAGAGAAAATCAGAATACTGGAACACCTATATCCACCACTATAAGCTTTGATACCTTCTCAATACATAGCTTTCCTGATGAGATTAGTGGTGATAACAAATAAATAATGTTCTATTTGGAAGTAAGCCAGTATTTTCTCATTATTCAAACTAATAATGCATAATGTCACAAAATCACAGATAACTTCATTCAGAGACCAATATAGACCAATGAGCTTCAATAAAGTAGAAAATATTCCTTCAAATAAATTAAGATTGTACATTACAACCAGTCAATCAAGACTGCCAACTTATCAGATATATAAAACTACCTAACAATGTCACTTATTTCAGCAACTTTTATTTTGTGAAATGTACTTTTTTAAGTTAAAAAGGTTATTTACATTGCACTAAAATTCAAATTTTTCAATTTTAACTTCTAATATGGAAATTCCTAATATACACATACACAAAAGCTCATGAGATCTTTAATAATTTTTTAGCATAAAGTTATGAGACCAAATAGATTGAAAAGCATTGTCTGCAGAATATTTAATGCTATTAGTTTATGAAAGTATACATAATTCATTTTTAAACATAATTTCATCTGGGTGACTACCTATGCCGGAGGCTTTGTGTACTTTAGGGGGTTGTGGTGGTAATCAAACAGAAGCAGGATTCTTTTCATTCTCATCTACTTTTCATTTTTTCCATGATTAAGACTTATTTTATGAGCAATATAGATAATATAAAGGCTCTCTAGCTGGCTGCTAGAAGCTTGAAGTTGAGTGTGACACTTGGATAATTTATGTCTATGGCCACAAAGAACATTTTTTGCCTTCATGCATCCCATTTTGTCCCCACGATTTCCATTCTCTTTTTCTATCACTTTTTAACCCACGCTTCTATGAACAAAACTGCATCAGCATACTTTGAAAAACAAAGCAAATTTTAAATAATTATTGTGGTATATAAAGCTCTTTAAGAGATTCTGATTAGTGTTCAAACTTCCGATCATTTTACATGTACTGTATAACACTGGGCCCCGATATCATCAAGGTTGAACCTTTAGGTAATACAGAAAACAATCTGGCGATGTCAACTAAGGTTAAGGGACAGTAGAATGTACTAGAAAACTTACTTACATTTATTTCTTATAACTATAATCATGTTATTGGTTCCATCTTCAATTATGAAGAAACAAATTTATTGTATTGTAGAACTTACCCTAAGTCACAAAGCCAAAAAGTAGCTGAGCTGGCATTAGAACCCACACCTGAAAGATTTCAAAGCCCAAACTTTTCAATATATTCTGCTACCTCAATACATTCAAGAGACACTTTTTTATCAGAAGCTTCCTTTATTTTCTTCAGTTTTAGAAAAATTAATGCTATAGTAAAAATTGAAGCATTTCATTATACTAAAAATATTTAATGTCTTAATAAAAACATGCAGAAATATATAGACCAGAGAGTAAACTTTCCCCTCCCTAGCCTTCTCACAAGTCCATGATCAGACTAACAATTCCAGACTCTTTTTGATATGCTTTACTTAAATGGAATCAACTCAACACAGCCTTCTGTAAAAATGCTTTTCCATGTCAGGATCTCCAGATCAACCGTTCCCTCACTAACTGCAGTATGGTACTAAGTGCATGATCTGACGCTTTTTCATTACATAGTTCACTAACTGATTTGATGTATTCATAAAATAAACCAAGGAACACTCATGTCTCAGTTCTTTATTATTTTCCTGTTCTCTTCATTCAGATCTCTGCTCAAATATTACCTTGTAGAAGACACCTTCCTTGATCCTTCGTACAGTTACTTATTCCTTCATTCCCCATCCCATTTCACTTCTTACCACTTTATGTATTTTACCCATTTATTTTGTCTGCTTCCCCTTCTAAAAAGTAGAAAACGTTTATTCCGTCCTCTTCCTCAGTCCCCATTGTATCCCGAGTTCCCAGGAATTGGCAAACAACCAGTAATCAATATTGCTCCATTATACAGTGAGGTCTGAAATACCTGTACCCAAAAGGTTTTAGTTATAATTCAGTTTCAACATATGCCAACTTTTCCTTCCTTTTAAGACATTTCTTGATATACTGTCTTTCCACATAAACAAAATCAATTGTCAAGTTTCAAAAGCTCTTTTGAAAATCTCATTTGGAATGTACTGATTAACACAGGATGAACAACCAACGTTTTTAAAACATTAAGGATTCTAGTCAAAAACGAGGTATGTCTCTCTAGCAGTTTTTCAAATAACAATTTTTAGTGGAGCATGACAGTTTTCAATATTGCTGGGGAATACATCATGGTGGTTTCATTGAAGGCCTACTTCCCCCTCAACTATGTTTTCTAACTGGTTATTATAGACATTTTTTAAAGCTATTGTTTTTAATATGTAATATATGGATCTATATTGTGGTGTGGTGTTTTTCTTCCTGCCATCTCACCAGACTTCTGAGATGTTTTGAGTGATCCCTTTGCAGGCTCTGTGTGTACAATGTCAGCATATGTGAATTACAACAATACTGTCTTCACCTTTCCACTACAAGTAGCTCTGCAGTTTCACTTTTCTAACACTACTAGCTAACTGTCTAGTACTTCTACTACTAACGATTCCAGAAGACAGTATTTTCTCACTTTTGCCTAATTTCTAGTGTTTTACTACCAAGATAAGTATTATTTTGGCTATTGGTTTATGACACATTTTTATCATGTTAAATATCCCTTTTACATTTAAATAGTATTTCTAGCACACGCCTATTCAACACCTGACAGATAATATATTATCTTCTATTAAAATAATGAATTATAACAAACTTCTTAAAATTTCTTGTAGTCTTGGGACAAATCACACCTTACACTGTAAGTTTATTACTTAATGAAAAGCTGAATACTATTTGTGAATAGCTTTCTTAGAAATTCTGGATTAATACCTTAGAGAAATTTTTCATGTTGTCTTTGTGTCAAATTCATTGTGTAAAGTTTCAGGAAATTTAATTCCCTATGTAGTATACACTAATGGTTTAAAGTTTAGACTGTTAATACTTTCTAGATTCAAATCTTGAGTTCGCATCTTGCAAGTAATATAACTCTAGATAAATTCTTTATCTCCCTAAGATTTAGTTTTCTTAACTATTAAGAGAAGACACCAGGTCATTATGAAATTTAGCTGAGATAATTTAGATGAAACTCTTAGCACACTTGCATAGTCTACAAACTAGGTAAGATGGTAACAGTCACTGACAGAGCCCTTTCTTGTACCCAATAAAATCAGGATCAATACTTGCTTAAGTGAAAAATGTGTTAGAGGGAATTATATAAAAAAAAAAGATACGCAGATAAATAATTCAAACATTTTATTTTAACTGAAAATTTATAAATACACATCCATTCGGCAGTCTTAGACATGCAGCAAAGGCTTTCTCTTTCAACAAAGTATTCACTGAATGGAATTCTGAATTAGTTTTCTTGCATAAACCACAGCCATAACAATCATCAACGATTTTTCATTTTGGTTTATTTTAAATAAGGATAAAAATTAATAATACTCTGTACTAAATCATTCTAGATTTTCTTTGTTTTTTTTACTTTTCTTTCTACTTACGCAGTTATTTGCCCACCCCTAAATACATAACAAAGTTTTAAAGCTTCTGGAAAGCACTGTATCTCTCCATATTTAAATGACATTAGTTGGCACAGAACATTGGAAATAACCACTTACCTCTTGGTCATCACTCTCTTTAACTGTCGGGATAAACATGTGGCATTACTAGAAAGTGGTAGCCTACTAGCTCCAAGCATTCAGCTTGCCGTTTATCAAGCAAATATTTACAGAGGGAAGGGAGAGTTTTGATTAAACTAATAACTCTGTTCAACAGAAGCCTGGATAAGAAAGCTTCTACCATGTTATTTTCTTATGGGATAAAGAACATTAAAATTAATGGTTTCTAAAATATTTGCAAAATTTACCTATGAAAATGTTGGGACCTGGTTGTTAACAGACTAATGCTTTGACAGAACTATTTCATACCTGGACTTTCCAACATAGTCTAGAGGTAATTTTGGTGGACCAAGAACTCTGTTACTTGATTTTATTTATACCTAAGGTCAATTTCTTTTTTGTTTTAATTTAAAATTTTATTTTGAGATAGAGTCTTGCTAACCTCAACTTCATGATCCTCCTGACTCAGCCTCCCAATTAGGTGGGATTACAGGTGTATGCCAGCATGCCTAGCTTTTGAGGTCAATTTCTATCCTATAATATTAACTTTACTTGTTACTCTCCTTTCATATTAAGATGAACTACTGGATTAATTTATATCACATATGTATGTGAATAAACTCAAGGCTATATCATCAGTTTATAAGCTCTACATTTCTTTATATTACAGCTTATTAAGTGCTCGTTTTGTGTATTTTCCTGTTTTGTTTTTTCCCTTGTCAGTTGACCGCTTACTTCATTTAATTTCATTTCTTACTTAGTACTATATACAGTTGTATGTCATTTAACGACAGGGATATGGTCTGAGCACCATGTTGCAAAGTGATTCTGTTGCTGTATGAACATCAGTTACTTACACAAACCTAGACAGCAGCCTGACAAGGCCTGACATGGCCTCTTTATTCAATCAGGAGAGGCAATGAAAGTGAGTTGTATGATGTTGCTGCCAGTGTAACAAGGTACACTGGGTTGTTTTTGGTGTTTTTTCTAAGTTCTTTTATTGGTACATTTTAGGTATACAATTCGTTTACATTTATCATTGGGTGTTTGTACCTGTACATGATGTATCTTGGTTCTTATTTTTTCCCCATTACCTGTGTGCCCTTCACCCCCTCCTCCCTTCCCTATAAGGTATACTGTTTTATAATGAACTTTTTTTTTGTAAGTACAAGTAGTACATGCTAAAACAACTATAACAGTATAGCATAACATAGCATGTACACAAACCAATAACACAGTTGACAGTTCTTACTGTTAAGTATTATGTGCTTATACAATTGTATGTGCTAAACTTGGCAGCACAATAGATTCGCTTGGTATAACCAAAAAAGTATTCTTTCCAATAGATTACAACAGTTATGATGTCACTAGGTGACAGCAATTTTTCAGCTTCATTACAATCTTCTGGCACCCCCAGTATATATGCAGCACACCACGTACGTCCATTGCTGACCAAAATGTCATTGAAAAGTTCGTGACTGTAATTTTCTCCTAAAAACTAGTGTAGCCAATGAATTTTTACATTTAAAATTTCTTGATCTGACAATTTTTGTTTTTATATTCATTTTCAGTTTTATTCTATTTAAAGAATATAGTCTAAATTATTTCAACGTGAGGTTTACTTACATTTGCTTTTTCTATTATTACATAACTATACTTTTACAAATGTTAGTTACTATTGAGAAGTATGTTTCTTATTTTGGGAAGGACAAGTCCTTGATCCTTGTCTATTTATCTGTCACATAGTAAAAGACAAGAGTTTCTTGCTTGTGTGGTGACCTTCCTTCCCCAGTGCTAGTTTGACTCTGTCCCCAATTTCCGTATTTTGGAAACTTAGTCCCCAAAGACTTATAGTATTTGAGAGGTAGAACCTTTCAGAGGTGATTGGGTTGCACAACTCCACTGATTAATAGGTTATCAAGAGAGTGAGTTCTCTCTGGCTAGCTTATGTCTCTACATGTGCTGCCCAGTGCTGCCCTAGACTTTGTAGAGTCTTCCATCAACAAGAAATACCTCACCAGATGTGGATCCCCAACTTTGAGCTTCTCATCCTTCAGAATGTAAGTGAAGAAATTTTTGTTCTTTATAAATTACCGAGTCTATGGTATTTAAGATACAGCAACAGAAAATGAACTACAACACTCTTTTCTCTTTCTAACAACAACTTACCAAAACAAAAAGGGCAACATTAAAAATTATGGATCTGAGGTTTTTTTCAGGGGAGAGGAACAGGCCAAACTCTAACTATGATGATCCCCAAAAGGAGGACTTGCCAATTCTCAGGATCTTCTTTTTATTTGATTAGTTCATGTTTTGGGGTGATACCTCTCAAGTTTATCAGATAAAACTAGAATCCTGTTCCAGTTATTATTTGCTGCTTATGCTTATTTTGTTCATTTGGAAAAGTAAAATTCTATATTTGTGCCTCCTACCTTCATCCTTATTTTGAAACATTCATGGACTCTTATAAGTAACAAGTTGCAGTCTATATAAAATAAACAATAATTTATTTTAAAATATAAAATGAAGAGAAAGTTGACTAATATATATGAGAAAACTGCTTATGAGTGGGGTCCTATGATAGGATCAAATAATGAAGACCTCTGCCAGGCAAATCTATGCATATATTTTAGTGTGTATACATACACATATAGATGCATATAAACATATGATGTTTATAAAGGAGAGTATTTCTTTTACAATATCCCAAAACATTAATTCTCCTTTTATGCTATGCCTTTAAAAAAAAAAACTATCTGCCATTCATTCTCTCCTACTTCGTATTACTTACTTCCCAATCCTGTTCTTTCAGCTTCAAGTCTTTGAATTATTCACCACTACCACACCCACACACACACAGATCTGGGGACAGTAAAATCCTTAATTTTAATTGAACAAGTATTCAAGGGTGTGCATTCTAGGTTCTCCTCCATTTAGTAGTCATCAGGCTTCAAGAGAACCAGACTGTTCTCCTCATGAAGTACGCTTGAAAATGTCAAGTTTCTTATGATGACACACACCCCCATCCTCAAAAATACTATCATCAGCAGCTTACCTTATTAATTCTAGTTGTGCAAGTTCCTGATTTGCTTGAAATATTGGTTTTTTAGTGAAGAGTTCACCAAGTATACATCTAATGGAAAAAATACCAATCGTTACCAAACGATTTTATTCAGTACCGTAAGTTTTAAGTAAAATGTGCCATCAAGAAATCTATCTTACCCACAGCTCCAAACATCAATAGCCGGTGTATATCGTTCTTCTCCTAACAGCAGCTCAGGTGGGCGGTACCATAAAGTGATGACCTTGTTAGTATACGGTCGACTAAAAAACACAGAAAACACTCTTCAGAGTTAGTATTTATTGGAAGAAGAGAGATTCACTTAGGAAATATAATTTTAAGTATCAAACCAATCCTGTAATTCTAACTAAAACTACGTTTATCTCCCTAGTAAATATAGACATAGTAAGGCATTCAATATATGATCATAAAGTGCACCTAAGAGCAACATGATTAAAAAAATTCCCTTCGTATAAGAAAATAAAAATAAGAATAGTTGGCTGTTATCAACCATGATTTGATAAAAGACAGGTCATATAAACTCAACTGTCGAGTAATGTTTTCCCTTTCCATAAAAATTATTAAAATGATGAAACGATTTAAAACAAAGCTGGTTGATTTTGGCCCAATCTGGCAAATTCCTAATAGGTGACAAGATACAGTTCAAATTGGGATCACCCAATGAAAATTTGGGGTTTTCTGTTTGGTTTGGTTTGCCGTACCAGGGATTGGACACAGAGCAAGTGCTCTACCACTGAGCTATAACCTAGCCCCCAACAAGTTCTTAACTGAGGGTATCTTAGGCAGTAGTTCATTAACTTTGACCGTCTCAGGTTTGTGAATAGAAAAGTATGGAAATGTAGACTACAGTACTCGAGGTTTGTTTGGCAAAAGCCCACTAGCAGTAGGTATGATAATTTATTAGATGATTTGTCACCTCTAGAAAGAGGAATATACAGACTATTACCTCTTTCACTGCCATAGAAGAGACTATCTAGCCACATCATTAGTAGAGTGCAATTTAACTATCACAGTATCTATTCACTGGCAAAGTGTTTATAATCCACAGAATGGTCACATTCTACCTGATTCAGATGAATGAAGAATGTCCTATGAAATCAGACAGAGGAGGTTCTTCAACTGATCTGTGATTAAGAGTATATACTTCAGGCTGATCACCTATGTCCTTAGATCAATTCTAAACCTCTGCTTTCTAGATGTCTTACAAATCACAAAAACTCAGAGGATGTAATACAGGAAATTTTCCAGAAAAGCTGTATTCCAAACCCATTTACTGAGATTGGCTTGGACCTGGACCAATTTTGAGAAGGAAAAAAGAGCACACAACTTTTAAAACAATTCCCTCTTGCCTATCATAGACCTGAAGTTTCAGATAGCATAAAATGTGTCTGACCTCTACCCCTCTGAGCCAAATTTCGCCAAGTAACTTAAGTACTAGTATGACAAGTGATCAATCTGGGCATCACATCATCACCACAGACAAGACTATGTTAAATGTTCCAAAGACAGAAAAAAGCTTGGTTGACTTTGGTAAAAACTGAAAATAAAGAGAACAGTGTAAGATTTTTAACAACAAATTAGGGTTTATTTTTTTCTAGTATTATTAATGTACTTTTAGTGATTTTTGTTTACTGGCATCACTTATCTTCACATATACCAGAGTGTTTTTAAATCTAGCTACTCTAATTAAATTAGACTCAGTCATTATTCCTTTAAAAACTGTCTACCTCTTTATGCCTGAAGTCCTTTAACACATTCACAATGGGGCTGTAATTCATATGTCTTGCTGCCAGGCGGCTCTGAACCATGGTGGTACATGCACGACTGCCTCATCGAGTGGCATGGAACAGTTCAGTCAGGTGTTATAAGCTTCCTGATGGGACAGTTGTGCACATACCACCAGTGGTTCAAGCCAGCAGGAATGTGTTAAAAGCTGAAACTGTTCCTAGATTTTTCTCACTTAAATCCTATACTTCCTTCGCTACACACTAGAAGATCCACCTCCATAGAAATCTAATCTCTATTCATAGTAATTTATCTTCACATACTTAGCACAGTCCTAATTCTCTATTTCATATCTTCTATCTTCACAGGAATTCAAAAGACCTTACAACACAAACCCCAGGACAATGGCAGACACAGGGCACCTTAACGTAAGACAGCCCAGCAGCTTCAGGTGACACATGCAAGTTAGCTGGTCAGAACAAAATTTGAATATTAGGATGACTAGTTTCCAAGATATTTCAAGGGTCTATATGCATTTGAAATGTACAGTCATGTTACAAAAGCAACAAAATAACTAGTCTCAAAGAAATGCTTCAATTAATATAAATCTATGCAAACAGTGGATTTTTATCTTTATATTTTGAATTTTGGAGGAACTAGGTAAATTCAGGTGACTAAGATGTACTAAAAAGGAATATTTAAATACAAGATTAGTACTAAGTTCTAGGCGGTATTTATCAGTCATCATTAGCAGTTAAAAGTAACTTACTTTTTAAATGCTAAATTTCCCAGCAATACATTATTAAAAAAAGTCTGCACTGATTTCTTTTACACTGTAATTTATAGAGTTCTTGGGACAGCCTTTACTTAACCACCTATCAAAAAATTTTGTGGCTTCTTTTTAATGCCTATCTAGCTTCTGGAATCAGAAATCCAAAAATCATTCTTGATTCTTCTTTCCATCAAATCACATAACAAACTATATCCTTACTCCAACTATTCTTCGCACATTTGACAACTATGAAGAAAGTGCAAACCACTACATCACTACTGCAGCGTCTGCACGGATTTCCTTGCCTCCATCTCTCATTCTCTTCCCTCACTTCTTTTTAAAACTTTTTTGTAGTAACAGTTTTTAAAGCATAAAACCAGATCCTATCATCTATGTGCTTTAAAATGTCCACTGATCTCCCACCGTTTACTAAAATTTTACTTACCTCAGTTGCTAACACTGTACACTGAGGATCCTGCCTCCTACGTGATCTGATGACACTGGGCAACTTCGTTATCCTTAAACCTTCCAAGTCTGTTCCCAAGCGTCTGAGTCCCTTCTACTTCATAGCTGTAATTTTCTTTGTCTAGTCTTAAGTCTTCTCATTCTCATTGCTCAGGTCTTAGTCCAATTTACTTCCCCAAAGAGGTCCATCCTAACCACCCCAGTGAAAATTACCCCAGCCACCACCTACCCTCCAATATGGGTCCTACAAGCCACTATTTTCTGTGCTTTGTAGTTTGTACTATTTTAAATTCTTTCCCTATCCCATGTGTACTCACCTTCCTCATCACCATGAAAATGGAACCAAGAATTGGGTCTGTCATTAACAACTCTCTAACATACAGCCAACAGATATTGGTTACATCAGTGTCTCGGATATGGGTCACTTATTTATCCTTTGAATGGACTGGCTTATGTCATAACTATGGAACAATAATAATCTTTTTCTCATGCTTTCTTTTCCTCTTCCTATTTTCACTTGTTTTCCTCCTCCTGTGGATAACTTTTAAAATTCATGGATCATTGTATTGCTATAGAAAAATGAAACTATTCTTTTCAAATTGATATTGTCATCTTACTAAGGTCATTTGTCTTGGTTGTCTATTCTTTCTACACATGCACACTTAGAAGTGCTATAAATACTTCCACTGTAACACATCCAAATGTAAGTTTATTACCTTTTGCTGTAAATTGCTTCTCTCTTCCTGCTTCATGTCTCATCAAACAGCATCACCATTTGTGGCAGAGACTGATAGCTGTCCTCTAAAAATATTTTCTTCCTTTCTTCTATGGCAGCTGCCCAGCTATGCTACATTTCCCATCCTCACTGCAGTGAGGTGTCGCCACATGACAAAGTGCTCTCCCATGGAGGATGACAAATGGCAAGTGCCACTTTTAGGCCTCGCTCATGGCAACTCCCTGCTCTCTTCTCATTTCTGACAACAGCCTTAAAAGGCATGTGTAGAAGTTGGCATATCTTCCAACCTGGCTTCCTGGATGCCTATATGGAACAGTCACCACTTGATCTGATGTTATGATTAAATATTAATGGTGCACTGAGGTAAGCAACAACCATTCAGTATGATTGAGAAATTATATGTATATATAAAAATATATATAAATTTCTCATTCTTTAGCTCCTACTACTTTGAGGGTCTCTTTGTTACAAATGTTTAGCAGATCCTAATTAATATACCATTTATCTAGTTGCTTAGCAGTAACCCTGTAGTTAAGAGGTGTATTTTACAACATAGTCAATCACCAAGTTCTAAAACTTCTCTAATATATCCTTATGACATAATTCACCTGTCTTTCCAACACCTGTCCCCATTCCCTAGTTCTAGCCATAATTGTTCTAACTATACTGCAACAGCTTTCTAATTGTCCTTCTACAATCACACATTACTTCTACACAAGACCCAGAAGAACCTTTATTAATTGGTTCATGATCCAATCTCATTGAATCTTTGATTCCTGAAATGCTAAGTAAATACACATTTTCTAGAGCACAGAGATAAAGACAGGGTAGAGAGCTGCCAAGAAAACTTTCAAGAAGTTAGTGGTGCTTTATGTTTTAAATGGTTTTTAGTAAAGTAGATTTTGTTAAATGATGACTTATTAAAATATTTTACAAAATAAGTACCATGCCCCACTCTGAGGAAATATGCAGACAAAAGATCTTAATCATAAAAGCAAACACCAAGACAGAGTTGGAAGAGAATGAGGCCAATATCATGCATCAACCCATTCAAAAACAGTTAAGGAGTATTATCAAGAAAATAGTCTATGTTATAATTAGAATGTAGGGTAATAAGTGTAAAGACAAAATTCAAAAGACTGAAATTGTGTTTTAAAACCAAAAATTTAGCTGAGTATATTGGCACATGCCTGTAATCCCAGCACTCTAAGGCAGAACTGCTATGAATTCAAGGCCAGCTTGAACTATACAGCAAGACCCTGTCTCAGAAAAACAAAACCAAAACCAAAAAACCAAAAACAAAAATTTAGAATCCTTGGAAAATTAAAACACTCTTGTAATATGAAAGTAGATTATCCAAAAGCAGACAAGTAAATACAAATCCAGAATCTTCAAAAAATGAGCATTTTAAACTTAGTTTTCTATATTTGACTACTCATTGTCAACATACTAAAAATGGTATTGCTTAGATCACAAAAGCACATACATGGCTTATTTCATGGGTTAAAAAAATGACATTCTTGATGAAGGTCTACCTAGTCTTCACAAATACAAATTGATTCCTACTGAAAAGACAAGATTGAGAAACAGGTTCTTAGTGTGAAACACTTAGAAAGCTAAAAATATGAACTACTGCAATTTAGTTCATAATTAAAGATATAATCCACTGAGATGTATTATGTATATGTACCAACTCCCCTCTACAAATGTGATCATTATGGACTGCAAATGTGTAACTAAAAAATTTTAAAACTGAAATAAAAGTATAAAATCCAAACCAAAAAATTCCATGATTATCCCCTCCTCTTTCCCATCTCACTTCCCTACCCTCTCTTGCTTCCTAGTTGCCACAAGCCAAGCAGTTTTCTTCTGCCATGGTCTTCCTACATGCTATGTCTTGCCTGGCCACAAGAAGTAAGGGAGCCAGCTGACTACAAACTGAAACCACTGAAAACATGAGCTCAAATAAACCTTTCCTCCTTTACTGTGATTCTGAGGTATTTTGTCATAGCAACGAAAAGCTAACATTTAATAAACACAGGTTTAGCGATCAGAATAAAGATCGAAGCTTGAAATTTAGATTTGTAAGTGTTCAACATTAAGGACATGGGTTAGATTTTCCCAACGTTAGGAGGGAGGAACACTGCCCTCCTATTTTAAATGATCAAAAAAATGTATACTACAGCAAGATGTGGTAGTGCATGCCTGTAATACCAGCACTGGGAAGCTGAGCCAGGAGGATCATAAGTTTGAGCCCAGGCTAAGCCACCTAGTGAGAGCCTGTCTTAAAAAATGTAAGTAGAGGCCGGGGATTTTAGCTCAGTGGTTCTGCTGCTTGGCGCAAGGACCGCAGTTCAATCCCCAGTACCAAAAAAAAAAGAGAGAGAGAAAAAATAAAAGTAGACTGGAGATGTTATTCAGTGGGAAGGCCCTGAGTTCAATACCTACCACACACACGCAAACATACACATGATTTCTATACATCAAAACCAAAGGAACTACAATCTTTTTGTTGTTGTTGAGACAAGGTCTCGCTATCTAGATTCAGGGTGGCCTTAAACTCACTACATAGCTGAGGGTGGCCTCAAATTTTTAGCAGTCCTCCTGCCTCAGCCTCCAAAGTGATGGAATTATAGTCATATACCACTATGCCTGACCTACAATCTAATTTTTTTTTTTTGGTACCGGGGTTCAAACTCAGGACCTTGTGCTTGTGAGGCAGGTAGTGGCACCACTGAGCTAAATCCTCAGCCCCTACAATTTAATTTTGATCATTTGATTAAGTCAGTGATCTAAGTAAAACTTTCACTGCTGAAGCATGTTATTCATATTTATTATTATTCATGTTATTACATCATAATGTTTTTATTACCACAACTCCAGTGTTCTCCAGTCCCCAGAACATTCTCCATGTTATTTGTAACCCCCCAAATTCCCTGTACTGGTCTATACCAGGAAGATCCTTCCTCCAGATCTCTTTGTGGGTAAGGATTAGGCATTTACTGTGAATGTATTTGATGGCTTAGAACACATAAAACACACAAGAATAAAACATGATCTCCACCTTTATTTATTTATTTATTTATTTTGGTACCAGGGATCAAACTCAGGTCCTTGCGCTTGCGAGGCAGGTGCCGGAACCACTGAGCTAAATCCCTGGCCCAGTCTCCCTCTTTAAAATGATACAATTCTAGACTGAATGAGAAGGACACAGGTAACAATTACTAGAGACAAGGAAGCAATTTCAATACTAGATTCTTGGATCTAATCCACCAAGTGGCAGGAGATGCTACTGTCTCCCATTAATACAGCTTTGGGAAACTAGTTTTGTGTTCAAATGCAATTTTATGAAAGGCCACTAGATGGTGATACTGCTTTCAAAAATGTGTGGGGAGGGCGGTGGGATGTAGACTACTGTTAATACAACTTCAAGGCCCCTTATCACCTGCCTCTCTCTCCTTACTAAATCATCATGCAGAAATACAGTAGACTTGATTTGTGTGGTGCTGGGCCCTGTACCCAGGGCCTTGCTAGCAAAGGCTCTCCTCTCACTGAGCTACATATACCCTCCAGGCCAAAATTTTGGGAGATTTAAAAAATCTTTCACCTTAAATTTGAGAATAATGAATTCAGAGAAGTGAAGTGATTTGATCAAGATTTCATAACTGGTTTACACAATAATGCTGGGACTGGAGGCAAAGTTTCTTGATTAGGACTATGGGTTTTATGTTGCTTGAATTAGAAAGGTAAATAAGGTTAATTTTAATTTATGTGGAAAATATTTTTGTAGGGGCAATTCACAGATATTCCATCCTTTAGTAAAGCATCAGATCAATGACTTGCTAAAATAAAACCTCAAAAGAGGGAAATACAGTGGCTCAAAATCTCAGAAAAGTTGTACTTGGATACTGAGAGATCAACAGATAATGAAGTTCTGTAGTTCCCAATGCTAAACAGGATTAAGTATGAATACTGATGCTCAAAATGAGAAAACGATTAAACTTTACAAACATCATTTTCTTCCCTCTTCCAACTCTAATCCATTTTTCTCTCTTCTTTTGTAACCCGAGTAAGAGTGAAGATCTGTACTGATCACAGATTCCACAGTATGAGCTGAAATTCCACTGTTTTTCTCACATGCATAAAAAAGCATGTCCAAAATCAAATGAGTAAGAAAGATTTGGTTAACACTATTACAGAAATAAGCTGAAATCTGCTCTATATTAAAACAAAAAAAAAATCTTTACAGTAATTCTTGAATACTTGGTAGTCTATCTACAGAAACTACGTAGAAAATACTTCAGATATAAAATTTGCATGGCTCTATTACTGTAAAGCTTTATCTTGCTTTCTGCTTATAACAAAGTAGAAATATAAATTAAAAACCACCTATTATGTATTGATTTCAAGTTACACCTAACATTTTAGGAAAATACAATAATTTGGTAAAGGCAGACTGACTTAAAAATCAATGTCATTAAAATTCACTGGAACAAAACACATATTTTGAAGGCATTCTATAATATATTATTATAATTAACACATATTAATTGTACGAGTTAATGGGTTTCACCGTGATATTTCCATACATGCATACATCATGCTATGATTGTATCCATCTTCCCTAGTACTCTCTTTTGCCTTCCCCTTAACCTCCCTCACCCACCATGTCCCAACCCCTGGTCTCTTTCTCTTCCTTAATGGTACTTCTACTTCTGGGGTTTGTTTGTTTTTTTAAGTTTCCAAGCACAAGCATTCTGTAGTACTAAAGAAATCTCTCCAATGAATTTTAAAGACATCAGAATTATTCTAATCTAAAGAAGAGAAGTTTAAAGGAATATATATAGAACCTTTGAGAATAGGAGGGTATTTGCTTATCAAACAAAATAATACACCAAATTTTCTCTTATAAATTTGACTGAGCAGAAAAATTCAGTATACATTACCTGAAGATGCAAAGTTATGAGATTTTAAATGTCCTGCTTTTCTAAACTCAAAATTTCTACATCAATCCAGCAGGGCAACGGAGACCATGGCCCAGTGAACTGCCACACCTCTGACACTCCACTGGAACCCAACACTGCATTTTAAAATGAAAATCAATGGGAAAATGGAGTTTGATATATACAAGATGGCTTTTCAGTAAATTTTTCTGAAACATATCTATTCCAAATGTGCATGAATATCTGTATTAAAAGAACTTATTAGTTGGAAATCGTAATTAGGTGTTGCTCATCTTCTCTGAAACCTAACATGAAAATAATAAAGAAATTCATATTCAAGTGTGACAGACATATAATACTTGTATTAAGAATAATCTAGTTACAGTGAGATCTCAATTGATCTCAACAAGCAAATAGAAATCAGAATTTCTCCCAAAAGAACAGCCACAGATGTACAGTCATTAAAAAAAGGTCATTTCAAGTTTCAGATTAAGGGCAAATTAAAAGTTTTTCCTTCAATTTCTGCTAAGGGGCATTATTATATGTGATGGAAAGAGTAAAAAATGAGGAGTAGAAAGCCTTAAACTATATGTCTTTGGCTGGGCCAACTATTTTCTATTTTTAAAAGTAATTTAATCCTTCACAATAGCAACGATATGGAACCAATATTAAGTATCCACTACCAGATGAACAGAGGAAGAAAATGTAGTATATATGCATAATGGAATACTATTCTACCTTAAAAAAAAAAAGGCAGGAAACACCACTATTTGTGACAATATAGCTGAACCTGAAGGACATCTTAAGAGATATAAGCTAGGCACCAAAAGACAAAGACCACACGATCACACTTATATGTGGAAACTAAAGGAGGTGAACTCAGGGAAGTTGAGTAGTGATAGCTACCATGGGCTACAGTTGGGGCCAGTGATGGGCAAAGGATAAAACTTTTCAGTTCAACGGGAAGAAGAAGTTCAACAGATCTAATGTACAGCAAACATGGTAAACATAATAACAATGTATTGTATTCTTGAAAACTGCTAAGAGAGTAGAGTTTAAGTATTCTTAACACATACACATAATCAGCTCAATTTAGGCATTCCATAATGTATACATATTTCAAAACCACATGTACACAATAAACATACAATTTTCATATGCCAGTTAAAAATAAACTTCAAAAAAAGGAGAAACTCACTCTATCCTTACTGGGTCTGTTTTCTCAAATGTAGGGGATACTGCCTCTTAGGCTCTTGAATAGTTTTAGACTTTCACAAAAATATAACCACACAATCCATTCTTAAAATATTAATTGTAAGTATAATAGGGAAATTAAAAAACTTAATAGCTCTGGTAAAGTAGGTAGAGTGCTCGTTTTGACAGCATGTATACTAAAACTGGTCAAGTAGATACAAAGGACTAGAGCCTTGTCAAAGCACTGTCCACACTACTTTCTGATAGGTTTCACTGAATCCTCTCAGATCCCAAACATGCTATTTTAAAACCTCGCTTCTAAAACAAATAATGGAAAGAATTCTGAGTGATTTTTCACTTTGGAAAATTCAAACTGAAGAATTTTTATTTCAACTATCATAAAACTGGCAGATTCACTGAAAGCAAACATGTAAGAATTCCAATTAACTGATAGGTCTTACATTAAATTGAGGTGGATACTAAAGAATGACAGGATTGCCATAATTTTAATTAAAATATATAAACATATCTGATATGTATTTTGATACATAAAGCTAACAATAAAAGCAGAAAAGGAATGGGTTAAAATGATTAGAGATTTAAACCCAATTAATTCTACAATTTATTTACATAAAATCCACTCTCACAAAATATTTTATCTTGAAATTCATTATTAATTCTAATAAGCAAGTCATATTTCACTACCACCAGGCACCGAGGGAGCCAAGTCAGATACACACCACAACTTTAGCCAGAGAAGCTCCAGCCTTTTCTCTTATTCAATGAACTTCCTCAAGTTCTAGGGAGCCAGACACACACAGACACACACACACACACACACACACACACACACACACACACACGTGTTGATACAGCTATTCCCGCCCCGACAAAAAAGTCTAAGTTAGTAATTAAAACAAAGTTTATAAACTTTTGAGCTACGGGTATAGCTCCGTGGTAGAGTACGTGCCTAGCATGCATGATGTCCTGCATGTGATCCCCAGAAGCACAAAAAGAGGTGGGGGACAAAGTTTTAAACCTTAAATGTGTACTTTAGAAAGCGTACACTAATATTTTTTACCAGACATAAAAATTAAGAACAGCTTAATATCTGGATCTGTGTCAAAAACTGAAGTATGAATTTAAAAGTCTTAAATTCACTTCAGTCATATGTAAAGCTGCACATATTAACAGAATTTGTCTTTACCTGTAAGTTAAAAATCAACTAAAATTGAATAGTTACAATTTTGTAATTAAAATACTCAATATGGTACAAAAGTTCATTATTTTAGTCAAGAAAAGCAAGTATCTTTTTAAAAAACTATCAATAAGGTGTTCGAAGTACACCTTCTAAAATGGAACTCTCATGTCTACAATTTTCATTTGAAAATACTCTTACCTTTCTTCTGAGCTATATAATCGAGCAAGTCCAAAATCTGCAAGTTTTATCTGCCCTCTGGTGGAAACAAAAACAAAATGAATAAAAGGTGGTAGTTACTCTGAACTGATAATACATTCATTTTATTTTAGAACATCAAAAATTCACTCACAAAAACTGTAACTGATCACACTGCAGTATTTATCAAGGTTCCACTGGCAAAGTCAAGATAAATCACAAGATAACAATTAGTACTTTGGATAGTTTCAATTTCTAGTACTATTATAGTCATCCAATTAGCTATCCGTATTTACAGGTTCTGAATCTGCATGTTCAACTAACTGCAAATCTAAAATATTTGAGAAAAGAAAACTGCATGTGTACAAACCGCGTGCAGGTCTTTTCTCCTCATCCCTCCATAAACAATAGAGATTACCAACTGCTTATATAGTGTTTACATTGTATCTGGTATAAGTAATCCAGAGACAATTTAAAGTATATGGGAGCAAACACTTGGTTATGTGCAAACATTACACCATTTCATATGACTTGAGCATACACAAGTCTTGGCAAAGGGAGAAGGGTTTGTCCTGGAACTAATCCCTCAGGGATATTCAGGGACTACTCTACTATAATTACTACAGTTACTACTCTACTAGTTACTAGTATAATAGTACTTTAGGAACTGTTCAGTCCCTATTTTAAAAAAGCACACGTCAATGAAAATAATATGTGCTTACTTAGGAATAAGAAAAATTATTAAATTCACGTCAACAGTGTTCAAGAATTAAGTTAAATCATTTAAAAATTAGGTTTATTTCCAACATTTAGAGGTATTGAGAACATAAGAGTGTTTTCTACTCATTAAAATCAGAACCAGGCAAGCCTCATTTAAACTAACAATACCAATTACCAAAGAAGTACCAGAGCTGAGAATAAGCTGTCACTGAAGCATTTAACACACTCTTCATACATATGTCAAAAACAGCTAACTTCAAAGCACTAATGACTTTTATTTTTAATTCTAAAATGGATTCACAACTAAGCTGAAATCTTATTACTAGTTACTGTAAGATTCATACTGCTTGGAAAACTATCAAACAGAAAGGCCAACTAAGTTTATGTACAACACAAACTATTGCTGGAAGTTAATTTAACTAAAGTATACTTAACAGAACTTTAGAGATAGCCCAAAGCTGTAATAGTCTTGCTTATAGCAGAAGAGTTTCGAAGCAATGAACTAAATTTTAATCTCTTTTAATAGAATCAAGGTATACATTACATAACTCTCATTTTAAACATATATGTCAAGCTGATATCCATACCTATTGTTTAGAAGGATATTTGAACACTTAATATCTCTATGCAAAAAATTCTTCTTATGACAATAATCTAGACCTTCCATGAGTTGTCTCATAAATGACTTGATGTGATTTTCATTAAAATGAACCAAGCCTGATTCCAGCAGTCCCATCAGGTCATGGTCCATGTACTCAAATACCAGATAAAATGCACCTAGGAATGAGAAGAAGCAATACATTAGTAATTTATTCTTACCACTTTTCTATAGGTTTTACTTTTAGCAACAAACTAATGGGGAGGTTTAATCCTTCGGAAGAACTGCTACTTTGTCACCTAAATGACTAACACTCAATTTTCTCTCAAAAGTTTTTTTTTTTTTTTTGGTACTGAGGACCAAACTCAGATCCTTGCACTTGCGCAGCAGGTGGTGAAACCATTGAGCTAAATCCCCGGCCCTCTCAAAGTTTATTATCAATAAAGATGTCCCAGGGAAAAGTCTTGTAAGGAAAATTGTTACAATGAAAACAAACTGCTGGGCTGGGAGCGCAAGGTCCTGAGTTCGATCCCTAGTTAGCCAACCCCCCCAAAAAACAAACCTGCTGATATCCACATTGCATAGTTTCTGGGTATGTCAAATGTAAAATATATTGTCAATTGTTTTAGACATCAAACAAATTGCTCACAAAAGCTGAAAAAAATTAGTATAGTTCATAGAAGAAATCAAAAAGCTGTTAAAAGAATTACTTTTAATAAAAAGGAGCATGATCCCAGATGTACTTTAGATGACTCCTGTTGAGCTTCCGATAAATATATAATTTATTTCTGTTTATCCACATCCAGGGTACTTTAAAACATAAAAATTACAACTTTATTTTATAAAACAAGTTTACTCCTGTTATAAAAACCTAAAATAGGCCAGGGATTTAGCTCAGTGGTTTCACCACCTGCTGGGCAAGCACAGGGACCTGAGTTCGATTCCTGGTACCAAAAAAACCCCAAACCTAAAATAGCACATAATATACTCACAACCACAAACTAAACAACTATACTTATGAGATTAAAGATATTCACACTCACACAAATTGAACCCAAAAGTCTCTAAAGAAGTATCACAAAGTTTTATTTGGCAACGCAAGAACAAAAAAGCTAACAAAACTCACTACATCTATCTGTGAAAAGACAAAAATTCTAACACCATGACAAAAAAGTCATCTGAACATATTTCATCATCAGTTCCTAATTAAAAACAGAGCAAATACATGTTAGTAAACTTGCAACAAGATTATTTCTGAATAGTTTACGAAACCTCTCTGAAAGCAACAACCAGTGTCATATGTAAGTAAGAAATTGCCAAGTGTTGTATACAGGACAAAAACCTTCATTTTTACTGTGTTCAGAACCAAGTAGTTTAAGACAAAGTATAAATACTTTTTAAAATTTTTTTTTGGGGGGGGTGGATACCAGGGATCAAACTCGGGACCTTGCGCTTGCAAGGCAGGCGCTGGAACCACTAAGCTAAATCACCAGTCCCCTTTTTAAAATTTTTTACTTTTTTTTTTTGTGGTACCAGGGATCAAACTCAGGACCTTACACTTGGCAAGGCAGGCGCAGCGCCACTGAGCTAAATCCCCAGCCCAAACTATAAATACTGAAAGACAAAATTATAATTATCAGTGGATGACTATCTTCCTAGAAAACACAAAGGATACACAGTAGCTAGGTTAGAGAAAAATCAATACACAAAAAGCAAAAGGCTTCTTCATATGTGCATTAACAATTCATTAAAAAATAAAATTCAAATGACTCTCCTGTAGAAAAAAAAGCTGTGAATGAATAGTGATGAAGGTTAACAAGAAAAAAAATTAGTTTTTCTCTGTTTGGGGGAGGGGCATTTTAACTTGAAGAAAAGAAACCAATAAGCCAAAATTTTCTGAGAATAAACACCTGCCTCAATAGAAATTTACATGACCATCATACTCAGGGATAGATATGACAGTGGAAAATAATACATACCAGAAAATAATTCCCAAGTATATTCCCAATAGTAATTAGGAAAACAGCCTCTTTGGTATTTGGACAAATGTATAACCTCACAGGTAAGTAGGCAGTAATATCAAAGATAAGAAAAGAAAAAATGGTGAAAAGAGATATATGAAATAAGATTAGTAAAATGTGGTAACTTCTAAAGATGAAGAATAAGGAAGCTGGGATTCATACTATTTTTCTGTACTTTTAAATATGTTTTAACTACTATGATAATAATGAATTTAAACCGTAAAAATATAAAAATTTTAGAATAAAATTTGGATTATCTGGAATTAAAGGACAAATTTTATTGTCCCACATTTTAAATTTGGTTTTTATTTTATCAAGCTTATATATTTGTGTAGCTTAACACAATGTTTTTCAAACTGAGTCATGTAATCAATTTAGTATGTCATAACCTGCACTCTGAAAAAATGTTTTTAGATTGCTTGATATTTTTCCAATACTGGAATGAGGCATTAATAAAACCATATGTAACATAATTTGTAAACTACAGGATCCCAAGGAACATTTCATTTTGATAATTATATATATATATATATCCTCAGAAAAATGTTGGCTATAAAAATTCTAAAAACAAATTATGTGTGTATAACCAGTTGGTAATTTTTATTTCTTTTTATCCTGCACTTTTTAGGCCTTTCTATAAGGAAAATGAATAAGTTTTTAAAAAATATTAATAATTGTTCTTAATACACAAATTGATATGGGTAAAAAAGCAAATAACCCAACTAAAAGGAAATGACAATGCCACAAGCAGACAGATGAAATCAAAATGGCAAACATATATAAGATGCTTTATATTTTACCAGTAACTGGTAAAGTACTAATCAAAACAATGATGAGATATCAGCTTCACTTATCACAATATGCACCGATGGCCAAACTAAACAAAATTGTGCATAACACACTGTGGCATCATCTACACACAGACAATATTATAAAAATACAAATAGCCTTTGACTAAGCTATCCTGTTTCTGTGAGTAAATTAAATAAAAAAATAGTAAAATGTAAAACTAAACTCCTACAAAATAATATAGGAGAAAAAGCAAGGTGGATCTTAGCTTTGTTGATTATTTTTTAAAATACAATAACAAAATCACAGTATACTGGTTAAGTTGTACTTTGTTAAAATGTAAAAATTCTGTCTTAGAAAGGCAGCATTAGCAGAATGAAAAGACAAGACATGGGTTGGGAAGAAATCTTTACAAAATACATATCTGACAGACTGGTATCCCATACAGCAAAAGAATTCTTAAAACTCTATGGTAAGACCACAAACAGCCAAATTAAAAAGTGGGCAAAAGATCTGAATAGACACCTCACCAAAGAAGATATATAAATAGCTAAGGATGATAATAGATAAATATGAAAGGATGCTCATCATATTTCATCAGAGAACTATAAATTAACTTAAACACCACTAGATTTCTATTAGAACTGCAAAACTCCAAAATACTACTGTCAAATGATGAAGAGGGTGTGGAACAACAGAAACTCATTTGTTACTGTGGAAATGTAAAATGGTAAACCAATTTGGAAATGAGAACATTACCTGGGGAATAAAAGACTGCACAGTTCTGATGGCCCTCACTAGTTGAGTAGACCAACTAGCCAATGATTATCATTCATTGTTATCAGGCTCTTTAAATGCCCGCCTCAACAACCAGTTTGCGAAAAGCATAGTAAGTCCACTCAAGCATCTGCTTGAGCTAGTTCACTCAAACTAGAATCACAATGTTCCTGGATTCTAATTGGGGGAAACTTTCCCATCAACCCCAAAATAACACTCTGTTAAGTCAGACTAAGCACCAAAAAGCTCCAAGTTTATACTTGCAAATCCTATTTTAAATGATTTTTGAATCATGCATTTTATAAACTGTAATTTTAAAATTGTGCCTTTGTGAGGCTTTATGCAAAAAGCAGTCAAAAAATGTATTGCTTATAAGTACAAAAATAAGTAAGAATTGCCGGCATCAGGAGCCTCGTAACGTCAGGCTGAAAGCAAATATGCACAAAATGTGAGTATGGCATAAGGAAGAGGGTCTTAGACTGAGGCTTTAAGAGGGACCAAGGACAAGCAGGCTGCTGGGAGTGAAAGGCATGTGGGATTCAAAGGTATCTTCTGAAATGCTTACATGAGGATATCTAGTTAGTAAGTGTAGCTATCTGGAGCTCAGAGATGGAAATATTTTTATGTAACGGTAGTAGCATAGAAACAATTATGATAAAAACCATAGAGCTATGAAGAGTTTCTGAGCAGAAAGACTGCCAAAGACATAACTTTTCAAGAACACCAATATTTAAAGAAACGAGAGGATAAGAAGGCTATGAAGCAACAGCCAAAGAAGAAGAAAACAAATACAGTTCTTTCAGAAGAGCCAGAAGATCCAAGAATCAAGTTAACATAATAAATGCTGCCCACATCAAGTGAGAAAAACCTGAGAAATTACTACTGGTGTTGGCCAGAGATTATAAGTGTCCTTATCTTCATGAGTAGTGAGAAAACTCAGAACAATCAATGAATGACAAAGTAAGAAGGGAAAGACAACAGCAAGTACTGATTACTCTTTTGTTCAGTCTGGTAACAAAGGAAGGAAAAGACAGCAACGATCCATAAACAGAATCAAATTAGCCTTTCTAACAAATGGTGCTGAGGATACTACACATACCTAAGACTGAATCTAGCTAGACCCATATCTATCACCATGCACCAAAATAAAATCAGAATGAGTCAAAAACATAAATATTAAAAAAGAAACAATCTGCTGGAAGATAAAATAGTTAAAACTATTGAAGACAGAGGCACAGGAAAGGACTTTCTGAACAGAATGGGAAAAAGGTTCTTGCTAGCTACTCTTTGGACACAGGACTGACATCTGGAATTTACAAAGAATTTTTTTAAAAAAACAAAAAACAAATCCCTCAAAATAGAAGACCCAATAAAAAAGTGGGCAGCTGAAATGAATACAGAAAGGTTTTTTTTGGTGTTTTACTTAAGACTGGAGAGATCTGAGTAGGTTTATTGCTGAAGGTAAGGAGCTAGAGGATAAAGTGGTTGAAAATACACAAGTGGTAATGCATATCAAAGTTTCTAGGTACTCGAACAGCTTCAAGTAGGAAGGAGAAATGTTCCTCTGAAACAGAAGAGTGAAATAGGTACAGACTGAGCTAAATATACACAAAGCTAAAAGTTGCCAGTGTGAGTTTTCATTTGGTATGTGTGGCTTTGCATCATGAAGCAGCACCTTCTATTTAAAATGAGAAAAAGAAGCTAAACAGAATCTCTGCTTTGTAGAATGGAAGAAAGAGCTAATGAAAAACAAATAAGCAGCTGGTGTTCTGGTACTAAAGTCCTAGCTTTGTAGACCATAAATCTGAGGAGAAAACTACATACATGGTAGTTTGATTTTTCTCCAGCAGGTTTAGTACTTTAAAATATATAGTCACTGGCCATGGTAGCACCTACCTATAATCCCAGAACTCAGGAGCCTGAAGCAGGAAGAATGTCAAGCCCAGCCTGGTCAACTTAGCAAGACCATGTGTCAAAATAAAACAGAAAAAGAGCGAAGGATGTAGCTCAATTCAAAAGTCCTGGGTACAATCCCGAGTACCAGTACCAGGAGGGCCAGGGTGGTAATGGTTGTGCTGTGTGTGATCAGAGGTTGAAGTTTAAAGCAGGACTGGCAGGAGGACAAAACATACGAGGTATGAGATTCCTGGCTAGAATCTTTGAAAATCATTCCTTACAATTCCAAATCTCTTTACTTTATAAAACTGTGTAATTGAAACATTAAGTTGTATTAGAACTCTCTCAAATTCAACATCAGAAATAAGGAAGAGAATTTAAAGGATATGACTTTAACACTAAAGGCAGCAAAATCTGATTTGAGAAAAGAAAGACTATTTGCAATGTGTACATTTTGTATAGAATTCAAATACATTTATATAAAATTCAAAACCATTTCTCCCTAAAATCTGCAAGCAAAGCAAAAACATTTTTTCCAGTGGCTCTTTGCCTTTCATCTGTCATTGCTAGAAAACATTTCTACCTTTACACTCTATGTGATTCTTTGGCCCCTGGGTTCATTACTTGGTATAAACCAATGTTAGTATATTTCTGAGGATTTAATTTGATAACAGATAACTTATAAGCCATTCTTTATTCTAAGACCTTTGGGAATTAACCATTTTGTTACTTAAAACATATCTGACATAAAAAAGTACTTAATTAGTATTTGTTGAATAGGCAAATGAATAAATATCCTTATTCCATTTTTCAATACATGATTCAATTTTTTTCAGGTATTATTTTCAGAAACAAATTAATAAAAAATGTTCACACTGTTTTTCACATGTAGCATTTTAAATAAAAATGATTAGTCCTTTCTTTTGGATGCAAAACATATTTATGGTATACTATATAAGAAATAGTATTACCTTCCTTTTTCTTTTTGGGATGAGTGTAAAATGTGAAGCACTAGGTCTCATGGTAAAAACAAATTATTTTCGTTTTGTTTTTTACTTTTTTCTTCATGTGCTTTATCTCCTTTACGATGTTCAACAAAAATAGAAGTTTCACAATTTCTAATAAATGTATATATAATATAAAAAAGAGCACACTAACAACATTTTATAAAATTACCTTTAGGAAATGTGCATAGATGTATATGACACAAACTGTGTTTAGACTTAGTCCTCATCCTCAAGATAAACCCATTACATATATGGTAATATTCCAAAATTTTTTCAAAAAACCCATAAACACCTAAAATTCAAAACATTTCTGACCTGAAGCACTTTAGATAAGGAATACTCCACCTGTTTGATTAGCAATTAATTAGTAGACTTTCATATTTCTGTCTATAATGTAGGTGGGCCTCAATCAGGAAAAAAGAGAAGACTGAAGTACCATATCCTAAAAAGAAAAGTTCTCAGGGCCGGGGATTTAGCTCAGTGGTTCTGCCTCGAAAGCGCAAGGTCCTGAGTTCAATCCCCGGTACCAAAAAAAAGAAAGAAAAGTTCTCCCCCAAACTGCTTTCGGACTCTAGGCTGCAGGCTACAATACCAACTTCCGAAAATTCCAGCCTACTAGACAGTCCTACAAACTCAGACTTGCCAGCCCTCATAATCATGTGACCCAATTCCTTACAATAAATCTCTACATAAATGTGTCTTATTGATTCTATTTCTTAAAATAATAAATTTAAGAGATTTAAGTGAATTACAACAGAAAAAATTTAAAAATAAATTTACCATCTTCAATGTGTTAAGTAATAATAAACAGCATGTTATCGGAACAATCAGAGTAGTTTTCACATAGATATGTACCTATGTGATTGTGTCTACAATTAAAAGATAATCAAAATGTCAATCTCCCCAAAAGTTTCCTTCTGCTCCTGGAATATTTTAGCACAAAAATTCAATTAAACTTTAGCTCATTGCTGAGCCAGGCATGGGGGCGCTTGCCTGTGATCCCAGCACTTGCCAAGCTGAGGCAGGAGGATTGCCCTGAGTTGGAGGCCAGCCTGGGCTACATAGTGAGTTCAGAGCCAGACTGAACTACAAAGGGAGACACTGCCTCAAAAAACCAAAAATAAAAAACCTTTAGCTATTTGCTTAAAATGTTTTCCAGTTACTAACACACAGAAGTAACAATTTTCATCTAACTTTGACATCATTTTAATGGCATTTAATGACATAATTTTTAATGGCATTCCACAGTAGTAATATGCCATAGTTCTGTTCATGATTCACTTGTTAGATGTTTAGGTCACCTCTAATGTTCTGTTACTTTAAGAAATACTATGAAGAATATCTTTGTACCAATAGCCATATAAAGTCATGATGAGTATTTGTTTCTAAAAATACAACTACAAAGTTAAAGGACATGCTATATTTTCAAAGAATATTATTACGATAGCAACATTATACACTTATCTTGCCCTTAATAATGTGTTGGCTACTATCCTACGCCCTTAACTACTCTCCAAAACTCACGACAGTGTTCTCTCCAGCATTAATACTTCTGTCAATAATTCCCAATCCCAGTGTTTAAAGAAAAAGATCCTTGACCATTCCCAAAGTAACATCATTGTAATTCCAGTCAATTCTCCACTGCTAAGTTTTCAGACCTCATGTCCATAAAAATGAGTAAAAATAAGGGAGGAAGACGAGGAGGTAAACTTTATACACCACAAATTAAAACAAAGTGTAAGGCTGAAACAGAATATGGTACAATCTCAAGACATACAGAAGGAACCATGCAACAGGAGACCCCAGATAATGAGAACATTATATAGGATGAAGATGGGAAAATGGGGAAAGAGTAAAACAAAGAATTTAAATATCTATTTTTAATATAAGTAGAAAAAAATAGAAAATCATTCTTGTACATTTCCAAAAAACTAGGCCTTAAGCATGAGAAAAATCACCTTCCCACGCACACAAAAAAAGGCCTTGCAAAATGAACAAACAGAACATCATCACAGAAGATATAGAATGTCAAACAACACGGGGGGAGAGGAGGGATAAGCAGCAAAAATGGAAAAAATTATCTGTAAGACATGAAACACTAGTATCTATATTTTAATAATGTTTACCACTTACTTAGAAAACATCAAACAGCCAATTACATATGAAATGGCCGGACTTCTGGGAAGACAGTGGAGTGGAGAACAGCAGAGGAACAGCCCCTCCGAGATTTGGTGTCCAGACATTGAAATACAGCAATATGAGGAAGAGAAGGAGGGAAGTAGGTACCCAGGGCCAAGAAAGAATCCAAATGGATAACTGATGCCCACAGGGAGAGCCAATAGAGAGATCGCAACATAGAGGAAGGAGGTGGCAAGCAGCACTTTCTCCCTGAGCCCTGAACTACTGCATGGGAGGGGCAGCTCAAACCTGCAGATTCATGGTGACTACTGATGACCCCAGAGGACGCCAAAGAGAAACTCATCAGTACAACAGAGCAGTGGACACAGGGGACTGCAGTGACTGGTTATTCGGGTTCAGACACTCCCCAGGAGAGGGTGATTGGCAGGTAGCCATCTTGGAGAGGGGCCAACTGAGCTAGGAACTCAAAAACAGCTGCAAGCTTGCACCATCTAGTGGCTGCCAGTGTCACAGTGAGGCAGAACCAAGTTCAAAGTGAGCAAGAGGTCAAGGAGGCAAGTTCAGGGCAGCAGAAGGCACACAGTGTGTTGCAGGCTGAGTTCAGAGCTAAAGGTGCAGCCTTGTTGGAATTATCCACTACTCCCTGTAAATCTACAGTGGACAGGTTGGGATTAACATGGATCTGGACTCTTGTCTGGTGACTTTGTCTATCAATGACAGTAGAAAAATGCTTTGAAGTGGATGGGTTTTTTTCTCTTCATTTTTTTCTTGTCTTTGTTCTTTTTCTTATTTTTGTGTTTATAGGAAAGTGAAAATTTTTTCTAGTATTTTTTGTTGTTGTTGCTGTTTTTATTTCTTCCATCTCTTTCCCTTCTTTACCAGTTTCTAAAACTTTGTGTAATCTTCCCTTGTCATCCAGCCTTGCTTCTAATCTCTTCCATTTCTTCTATTTCTCTATTTTTCCCCAACCCCATTTAAATTTTCTCCTCTGAGGGTAAAATTCCATATTGAGGGCATATTTACTGTATACAATTTTCTAGTTTGTTTTAGGTATAATTCGTATGCTTAAAAGTAGCAAATTAATAGTTACCACAGTCTGTCATTTTTAGGCCATATTTGAAGTTACTGCTGACTGTACTACTTTAGTCAAAGTGACATAACTGTACTAATCAATTGCTCTTCCTGGTATGCCAAGACTGAGGTAGCCTAAGGGTCATAAACAGTACTATAGGCCAGTGCCAAAGAACTAGAGGCTAGGCCAAAAGGGCAGCAATGTCTCATTCTCAATAAATTGAAGAGGGAGGATCTTGCAACAGGCTCAAAACCCAAAAGCCGGCCACACCTGAAATACATCTCTGAGAAGTAGTCATTTCCTAAGGATTCTAAATACTAGCAATACAGCTCCTTGTCATAAGGAATTTACAAGCATCAACCCAGGAATTAAACCAAAAAGAAAACAAGAAGACACTTAAGATGCAACCCCAAACTTTCAGCTCACCAAAGGCAAACCCAGGGGACAATGAGGTGGAACAATTCAAAACCCACCCACTTGGACTCTCTTAAGTGGTAACAATGGAAGCAACAAAGCAGATGAATGAGGCTCTAGAAAAAAATAAAATCAGAAATACTTTCTCAGGTAACTACTGAGATGGTTATCATAATGAAAGACACAGCGACCCAAGAGGAGATACTCATAAAAAAAAAAAAAAAAAAGGAAGACCCATAGGAAAATGATGGAAACCATGAATGCCCAACATAGGAAAGAAATGGAATCTATGAAACAGATTCAAACAGATATCCAGGAGTTTAAAATTTCCATTGAAAGTGTATGCAGCAAAATGAGCCAATGTGAGGACAGAATATCAGATATAGAAGACAGAATTGCAGTGATCATGAAAAGAAAGACTTCTTAAAAACAACAAGGGACCACAAAAAACCAATCCAATAACTGCTAGGTGATGTGAAAAATAATGTAAGCTAGATCAGGGTCAATGAAAAAACAGGTGATAGCGAAAATGACGTTAAAAAAACCTGTTAACAGAAGTAATGGCAGAAAACTTCCCAAGCAGGAAGAAACAATTTGACATACAATAAGTGAGGCATATAGGACTCTAATCATTAGCCATGATCAAACAAAATCTACACCAACACATATGCTAGTCGAGATTCCAGAAATTCAACACAAGAACAGAATATTAAAAGCTGTTAGCCAAAAGAAACAAATCACCTATAAAGGAAAGCCCATCAGAATCACAGCAGATTTCACAATACAAACCCTCAAGTCAAGAATGGCTACAAGTGAAGTATTTCAAGCCCAAAAAGAAAATAACCTCCAGCCCAGATTGATGTACCCCACAATTATCTTTTAAAACTGATGGAGAAATAAGATACTTCCGTAACAAAGAACACCTGAAGAAATTCATGACAACCAAACCAGCACTCCAAAATGTTCTGAAGGACATTCTAGAAGGCAGTAACAAGAAGTACAACTCCATGAACTCCTACAGAATGAATCCACCAGGCAAAGCAAGCAGTTAAACAGAGGAGAAAAAAGGAAACCAACAAGAAGAAAATTTACCAATCAAAAGAAACAGACTGGCAGAATGGATCAAAAAGCAACATCTAGCCAGGCATGGTGGTGCACACCTGTAATCCCAGCACTTGGGAGGCAGAGGCAGGAGGATCGCTGTGAGTTCAAGGCCAGCCTGGGCTACATAGTTCAGGGCCAGCCTGAACTACATAGCAAGGCCCTGCCTCAAAAAAACAGAGCAACATCCTACAATACGCTGCATACAAGATATACATTTAACTCAAAAAGAAATTCAGAGACCAAAAGTTGAAGGATGGAAAATAATACTCCATGGGATAGGAACCTAGAAAAAAGAAGAGGTAGCTATTCTACTTGCAGACAAAGTGGATTTGAAATCACTTTATTAAGAGACTGATTAAGAGAGACAAAGTAGGTTGATACATCCTTATAAAGGGAATAATCCAAGAAGAGATAATAGTCATAAATATGTATGCAACAAATACCTGCTCATACAACTATATAAAACAAGTAATATTAATGGACAAATAAAACAAGTAATATTAATGAAAAATAAAACAAGCACTAATACAATGTAAGGGGGGGACCTCAATGCCCTACTGTCACAAACAAACAGATCAACCAGACAAAAACATCAACAAAGAAATATCAGAACTGAACCAAACTTTTGAACAAGTGTACTTAGTAGAGGTCTACAGAGTGTTCCACCCTACATCACAATACACATTCTTCTCACCTGTACATGGGACGTTCTCCAAGAATGGACCACATACTAGCTCTTTGAACATGCTTAAGTAAATGCAAAGGAATTTTAATTATCCCATACAGATTATCAGACCACAGTGCAATGAAATTGGAAATCAAGGGCAAAAGAAACCACAAGAACTTCACAAACACATGGAAATAAAATAACATCTTCCTGAACAACCAATGGGTCACAGATGAAACTAAAGAAGAAATTAGACAGTTTCTACAATTAAACAATAATGCCAATACAACATACCAGAACTTATGGGACTCAATGAAAGCAGTCCTTTGAGGGAAATTTATAGCAGTGAATTCCCATATCAGAAAAACAGTGAACTCAAATAAACAACCTAATGTTGAACCTCAATCTTCTAGAAAAAGAAGAGCAAGTCAAGCCCAAAGTTTGTACAAGGGAGGAAATTATAAAGATCAGAGCAGAAATGAATGTAACTAAGACTAAAAAAACAGGCCTGAGCATCAGTGGAAGAGACTGGAAGATGCAGAAATAACTTCAAACATACTCAGACACTTTATCTTTGACAAAGAAGCCAAACACCTTCACTAGAAGAAAGCCTCTTTGATAAATGATGCTGGAAAAACCGGCTTTCCATATGCCAAAGATTAAAACAAGACTGATATCTTTCAATCCACTACACTAAAATAGAAATGCATCAAAGATAGAAATATTAAATCAGAACAATAAATCTGCTGGAAGACAGAATAGGTGGAACTCTTGAAGACAATGGTGTAGGCAACGACTTAACAATCAACAACTGGAATCTCGTCTTATTAAAAAGCTTTTGCACAACAGAAGAAACCACCAACAGAGTGGAGAGACAACTCAGTGTGGGGAAACAATTTTGCCATCTGTTCCTCAAAGGATTAATATCTAGACTATAAAAATAACTCAAAAAAATCAGCACCTCCCCCAAATTTAAAGACTCAGTCCAAAAATGGACACTTCTCAGATGAGGATGTACAAAGAGCAAATAAATATACGGAAAAATGTTCATCACTGGTCATTCCAAAGATGAAAATTAAAAGTGTTGAGATTCCATCTCAATGAAGAAAGAATGGCTATTATCAAGAAATCAACCAATAACAAATGGTGGTGGGACTGTGGGGAAAAAGGAATTTCTCCACTGTTGGTGGGGTATAGACTGATGCAACTGCTGTAGAAATCAGGGTGGAGATTCCTCAAAAAACTAAAACTACATGTTCCATTTGACCCAGCTATTTCCCTTCTTGGTATCTTCCTGAATTAAAAGCATCATACTACAGTGATATATACACACACCCATGTTCATAATGGCACAGTTTGTGATAGCTAAATCTTGGAAACAGCCCAAATGTCCATTAACCTATGAATGAATAAAGACGATGCGGGTTTTTTCTACAATGGAGTATTATTACTCTGCCATAAAAAAGGATAAACTTAAGACATTTCTAGCTAAATGAATGCACCTTGAGACCATACTCTTAAAGTGAGGTAAATCAGATACACATGTTAAAATACCACATTGTTTCTCACAGAAAATGAAACTGTAAATAAGGATTAAAACATATAGTAGGTATTGGGAAATGGGACAAAAATGTTCAAATGAGAAGGGGAGGGGGAGGGGCAAGAAAAAACAGAGAATCAAGGAAAAATAGAACCAAAGCTTTTGTAAATAAGGAGGGAAGTGAGGTTGAAGGAAGAGGAGGAGAATGGGACAAAAAAGAACCAAGAGGGCCAGGGATTTAGCTCAGTGGTTCTGCTGCCTGCCTCGCAAGTACAAGGTCCCGAGTTTGATCCCCGGTACCAAAAAGAAAAAAAAAAAAAAAAAAGAACCAAGATTTATCATGTACAGGTAAAAATTCTCATTCTCTATGATCAATGTTATCATTATGTACACCTAAAATGTACCCATAAATGTTTTGTTTCAAAAAAAAAAGAAATGGCAAAAAATATTTTTAAAATGTGTAATTTCATGAGAAAAATATGAAAACAAAATACTGTACCTTTTTCAGTAAACTACATTCTCACACAAAAATCTAATTAGAATACAAATTGGAATGGGTTTTCTTGTAACTTAATATAGCTACAACTATTAACATAAAGAGCTGTATCATTCAATCTAACAATTCCACTTTTAGGAATGTATCCTGCACATACACGTCTCATGATGTTTGGTAAAGCTCTATTAGTGGAAACAAAAATCCAACATAAAGGACATCTAGTAAAATAAAATGTATCCAAATTACAGAACTACAGAATGAATACTACATACTATGTCTTCAATTTCATAAAAATTCATGTATAAATAATGCATACACTGGTTATCCACCAAAAAGTCAGCAAAGAAACTATAAAAGTGTAATTAAGATTTGTGTCTCTTCACTGTTGTCCACAGTATTGCATCTGCTACACATATGTGCATACACTCCTCTCTACTCATTTATCCTCTATATTTCTATATTTCCAGAGTTTGAATTAAGCCAAATATGGTATTTTTATAATTCTAAAAAGTACTGGTAGACATTCTTTTAAAAACACTACCAATTTTTGTTATGTAAAAATATATTCAATTCAAATTATATTTATTATATTGGGGCTATAAAAAACATTTAGTTTTCTTTTGCCTCTTTTATAAATCTTTTATGATGCACCGAGGAAGAGGGATATACCTATGTCTTTAAAAAGAGTAGCTATGCCATAGTTCGTATTTGTCTTAATTACTTTCCTCCTTGCTGAGTGACACAATACCCAACAGTCACAACTTAAAGGAAAGGTTTATTTTGGCTCACAGCTTATAAGAGGTTTTAATCCACAGTCTGCTGGTACCAAGGCAGGAGAGCATGGTAAAGGGCAGGGCAGAGGAAAAGGTGGTCAAGTCATGGTAAGTGGGTCATGGTAACTGGGATGCAGAGTGAAGAATAGAGCCCAGGAGACGACAAACCCTCCCAAGCTACACCCCAGTGACCCACCCTTTAGACCAGGTCCAGCCTCCTAAAAGCAAGTCCACTATAAAACTCATAATCTAATCACCTTCCAAAAGCCCCACCTATGAGCACATGAAGCTCTTGGGAAACATAAAGATAGAAATTACAGCACTCTTCAACATCAGATAACACACTTCTAGAAATGACAGCTGGCATAAAGCCTCTCAAACTCTGACGTAAGACTCTCACAAAATTCTGAACATAAACTGAAAGAAGAAACCTGGTAGCCTTATGTGGTTTGTGTAATGAATCAACTATTTTATAAAGTCTCTTCTGTAATATGCTATTTTAAGACTGATGCCCTCAAATATAGGCCAACTCTAATGTTAAGCATAAAGAATGAGAAACCATTACGGAGATTTAAAAAATTTACATATTATCTCATTTAAGATCTACAGAACCAGATGTTGCCCATGCCTATAATCACAGCACTCTAGGAGGCTGAGGCAGAAAGATACGACAAGTCTGAGCCGAGCCTGGGAAGTTTTAAGAGACTTAGCAAAACCCAATCTCAAAATTTAAAAAAAGCTCTGAGGATGTAGCTCAGTAAGCAGGTCCTGGGTTTAATCCCCAATAGTACCTCTCCCCACAAAAAAGACTCACAATAACCCAAAAAGTATAATTACTGTAACACACAGGCTCAAAAATAGTAAAGAATTTATCACATACCTGCTAAGTAGCAAAAATAAAAGAATTTCCCAGTCTAACTGTACCATATCTTTTTTCACTATGCAAAAAGCTGGGAGGAGACTCAAAAACTACATAGTAATATAACTGCTACCTTTGGTTTCCATGCCCTAAATGGAACTCTGCCACTTCCATCCCTCACCACCAGTGTTTGGCCCAATGTGGAATTTACCTGCAGGAGCATCTTAAGTTTATAATGATAATACTATTTTCAAAGCCAGAGTATAGGCTCCTTAATTTCTCCTCTACTCTCCATTTCTAATTCCCACATTATCTTCTGCTATTTGCATCTATGGACGTCTTGTGTTGCCCGCTTCTGAGTTTCAGTCCTCTGCCTTCCTGCTCCTGCCTGCTAGGGATTGATTAGTACTAATGACTTGCTTTTTTCCTTCCAGTGGGTTAGTCAATTACTAACAGTCAGATGTGATTTGAGGTTTTCATTTTTCTTGACAACTTTTACTATTTATGCTTCTAACCTTCCACAAAATGTTGTTTTAAAAGAAATAATTTCAGGATCAATACCATTCTGGATTTCTCACAATGAAATTTTCATGATTTCTCCATATAATGAAATTTTAGAACTAAAACTGATTTTTTCCAAATTTTTATCCACTCTAATAAAAAAATCGATCTATTAGTGATTTAATTCTGCCCTCACAACCTAAATTTATAGCTAACTTCATTATGTCACATCAAATGATTAACATATTTATTAGTACATTAAGCAACCACAACAAACCTATGAGTTAGGTATCACTACCCCCATTTTTTAGATGAAGAAAATATGGACATACAAAAGAACAAGGATTAAAATTTAAACTCTTAACCATTGCACATATTGCCATTGCTGTTACTTTACAACCCCTGTCCCCAAAGCACATGTATGTTCAGTACCTGTTATCTGAAGTGCTGGGGACCAAAACTGTTTGGATCTTGAAATCTGAAGTATTTGCATATGTAGAATGAATAAGGCATCTTGGGGATGGTATCTGTTATGACTTATACCTAGTTCTCCCCACAAAGCCTCATAAACTCATACATGGGACTTTTCAAAGGTGGCTCAATCTAGGGTGTGTGATAGTGAGATTAAAAAGGGTATGTAATGACTAAATGGGTTTAGCATAAAAATAATTCTAGGTGTGTATGGCACCAATCAACAGGCTCACAGCCTGAATGGAATATAAAGGGAGAGAGGGAAGGCAGGCTTGCTGCTGCTTCTTAGTGCTGCCTGCTGCTTGCTGCCTCCTGCCTGCTTTGCCATGAACTGTTTCTTCTCTGCAGTGCCTGTCTGCCATGCTGCCTTGCCCTGAGAGCCAGCTGACTATAAACTGAAACCTCTACAAACTGTGAGCCAAAATAAACCTTTCCTCCTTTAACTTGTGTCAAGTATTTTATCCTGACAAAAGACAGAACAGTCTAAAGATAAAACTCATTTATGTTTCATGTAAATCATATATATAAGTATACACATATATGTATAGATACGTGTATATATATACATACATACATTCATATATATGGGGGAGACTCTTGAAGTTTAATGTAATATTTTAAACTATTTTTTTATGTACATAGATTCATGATTTGGAATTTTCTACTTGTTATGTCATGTTGGCATCCAAAGTTTCTAATTTCAGAGCATTTAGAGATGCTTAACACTTCTTGTTCAGTTATTCAGGAAATGCTGACTGGACAAAAATACCTTCCCTCTTTCTACCTCATTTCTACTCTCTTACAGATTTCTTTCCCCTTTACATTCCCAATAATAAATTATTTTTCTTCTCAATTCAGCCCAACAAAAATTTATTAACCACTAATATAAAAGACACATGCAGAACAAGTAAATTAGATGCCTGGATAGTTTTCAATGTAAGCCACTCAAAAGACGAACATTCTATTTTTAAAGAATATATTTGAAATCAATTAAGAAAGACAGTAATACTTTAAGAAAAATGGGCCAAGGACAAAAAAGGTAATATAAAAACAGGTAATATAAAAACAAAATATAAATGGCCTTAAATAATGGTGATTTTTAAAAAGCCATTTATCTCCATAAATTTTTAAAAATTACAAAAACAGGATACCACTGCTTGCCTGTCAAACTGACAAAGATTAAATAAAATTACTACAAACACCGATCAAAATGTACAATAAACACTACTTTTTTTTTTTTTAGTAAAAGATTTTGTATTTTGGTCCTTGACATAGCATTTAAGGTCAACCACTTCTGTCACTAACCTACCTTTCTGGCCTCATCTTCTATAATCAACACTCACATATCATACATTCACTTAACTCAATTGGTTTAAGTGTCTTCAGAGTTGTGCAATCATTTAATATAAAAGTTTTTAGAACATTTTCATCATCCAAAACAAGAATCCTTGAAGCTATAAGCAGTCATTCACTTCTAACCCTTCCTCCCCCCACCATGACTAAAAACCATTAACCTACTTTCTGTATCTACAAATTTACCTATTCTGGTCATTTCATATAAATGGAATCACATACTCTTTTCTGAATATCTTTTTATACTTGGCATCCATGTTGCAGTATACCATTTTATCTTTTTCATTTAAAAGGTTCCATCTTAACAATCTCTAATTGTACAGGCAAGCAGTATTAAGTATATCATGCCATGGTGTAATCATCACCATCCAACATTCCAGAACTCTTTTGATCTTGTAACAGAAACACTCTAAAAAAACAAAACAAAACAAAACAGAAACACTCTATGTATTACACAATAACTCTCCATTCCTCCACTCCTTCCATCCACTAGAAACTACCATTCTACTCTTTGTCATTATGAATTTGACTGTCCTAATGAACTATACATCAATATTTGTCCTATTGAGACTAGCTTATTTCATTTAGTATAATGCCCTCAAGGTACATCCATGTTGTAGCATCATGTGTAAGAATTTCCTTCACTTTCATTGAATATTACTTCAATGAATGTCGATACATTTCACTTATCCATTCTTCCATCCAGGGATACTTTGATTGCATCTACTTTTGAACTTCTACCAATAAGGTGCTGTGAACATGGGTTCTCAAATATCTCTGATAGCTGACTTCAATTCTTGTGAATGTATACTCAGCAGTGATTTTCTGGATCATATAATTCTATCTATAATTTTAAAGGAACCTCCATAGTTTTTCACAGTGGCTGTACTACTGTTTCAATTTCTTCCATCCTCACTTGACCCTTATTTACTGTTGTTTTCTAATAACCTTCCTAATGAATGTGAATTAGTATCTCACCATTAGTTTGATTTGTATTTCCCATCTTTTCAAGTCATTACTGGCCTTTTGTATAGCTCCTTCTTTAGCAAAATATCTATTCAGATCCTGTACACACTTTTTCAACAGGTGGCCTTTTTATTATTTAGTTTTAAGGAATTTTTTTTTTTTTTTGTACCAGGGATCGAACTTGGGTCCTTGAGCTTGCGCAGCAGGCAGCAAAACCACTGAGCTAAATCCCTGGCCCTTAAGGAATTCTTTATAAAGTCTAGATACAAGTCCTTTATCAGGATGTGATTTGCAAGTATCTTCTTCCATTCTATGGGTTATCTTTTCATTTCCTAATAACTTTCACTGAAGAACAGTTCTTAATTTTGATGAAATGTATTTCCTTTATTTGTGCTTTTGGTATCACTCAATAAGGTTTTGTTTAATCCAAGGTCACAAAGATCAAGTGATTTTATATAAATATGAGGGTTTATTTCTATACTATCAACTCTTTCATTGATCTATACTTTATCTTAATACCAGTACCACACCAGCTCTGTGGTAAGATTTGAAACTGAAGCCTCAACTTTGCTTTTTATTTTTAAGATTCTTTTGGTTGTTCTGGCTCTCCTAAATTTCCATATAAATTTTAGAATCCACTTGTCAGTTTGCGAAAAAAGAGCCATTGTGATTCTGACAGGGATTGTACTGAATATATAAATAAACTGGAAAATAGGGACATCATAACAGAATTCATGAACATGGAATACCTTTCAAGTTATTTGGTCTTAATTTCTTTTGGTGATGTTTCCTAGTTTTAAAGGTACACACTTTATGTTTGCTAATTTAATTCTAAACATTTCATTCTTTTCAAGGCTCCAATAAAATGATTTTGTTAATTTTACTTTGTTCATTTCTTGTGTATACAATTAATTTTTGTATACTGTATTGATCTTGTATCCTGCCACCTTGCTGAACTCATTTATCCTAACGTTTTATGGATTCCATAGGATTTTATTTACTTCCTATACTGCACTCTGTGGATGTTTACTTACAGATACACACATACATAGTCAGACATACCAAAATAGTTTTATTTCATTTCTTTCTATTCTGGGTACCTTTTATTTCATTTTCTTCCTCACTGTCCTGACTAGTATCTACAATACAACAATAAATAAAAGTAGTGAATAAACATCCTAGTTTTTGTTTCTTACACAGATGCCTTTCATCAGTTGAGGCAGTTGCCCTCTATTTCTAGGCTGCTGAGTGTTCTGCTGGATGATTCTGAGTATACAGTAGCCCTCTCTTATCCCCAGTTCCTTTTCAATGGTTCTAACCAACAGTTAGTCATGGTTCAAATATAGTAAATGGAAACTTCCAGAAATAAACAACATATAAGTTTCAAATTGCACATCATTATGAGTAGTGTAATGAAATCTCAATGTGTCTTATTCAGTCAGGATGTGAATCCCTTTGTCCAGTAGTGGTATACAGGCTACGTGTCCATTAGTATATACATATAGGAGACAGCATAGTAAATATGGGTTTTTAAGCATCTGCTGAGGGGCTTGGAACATATCCCTCACAAATAAAGAGGGACTACAACAAACTGGTACCTTTTCTCTAGAAAACAACTTTACAATGTATGTTCACAGTTTAAACCCTTTGAAACAGTAATTCTATTCTTACTGGTCCATTTAAGGGAATAAGTGCATATTAAAAAAGATTTATGAATAAGAAACTGAAAAATAGAAATCCAGTTTCAGTGTCTATGAACCCACTGTTTCTAGGAGTTGTGGGTATCTGCTCATTGTAAGACTTTTATCCTCACTACTGAATTTCTAACCAAATTAATACTTCAGAATTTATTAAGGCTTTTCCTAGCAGATAGTCCTTTTCTCTATTTAAAGGTATATGAATAGGTGCAGGTACCCACTAGAATGAATCTCCACGTGCAAAATTTCAATATAGGAAATTGTAGCAAAAAGCCTGAAAGAATTTAAATATGCAGCAATGTAAGACAAAGAAATAGA
The DNA here is from genome assembly GCF_053883595.1 of Heterocephalus glaber. Lineage (NCBI taxonomy): Eukaryota > Metazoa > Chordata > Mammalia > Rodentia > Bathyergidae > Heterocephalus > Heterocephalus glaber. Next base: position 28,648,338 of record NW_028258381.1, read on the forward strand.
TGTTCTACTAATAAATTATCATACATGTATAAGAAAAGAGACACTAGGGAAAATACAGAAAAAGTGATAATATCTGGGTCATTTTCTTCCTTGTATTTTATTTTCTGTTTACAACAATCAATGTTACTTTTATAGTCAAGAAAACCTAAACATAAGCATTCTTTCTCTTCCTCTGCCCCATGCAAAACAAAAGGTAGTAAATTTTAATAGTGCTATACAAAAAGAGAGGACAGGAATTTCAAACTATGAAATCCTGACCCAATTATTGTAACTGGGAATTTCACATAAAATTCTAGATACAAACAAAATGTAGAATACTATTTTATGTTTTATCTTTTATATGACATAAAGCATGACACAATATAGGGAGTGCTAGCATAAAAAAAAATGCAAACTTGCATGTGACCTTCACCCCTGTCTCAACCTGCTGCTGGAGTACCTACTGCACAAGTAACTTTTTGGGGGAGTGGTGTCACTGCAGATCAAACATTTCACCACTCTGCTACTCTCTGCCACTCTACGTCCCCAGGCATCCCACCTCTACCTTTTAAAATTTTGAGACAGGGTCTTGCTAAATTGCCCAGATGAGACTTGAACTTGCAATTCTCCTGTCTCAACCTCCCAAAGTGTTGGGATTACAGGGGCGCACCTCTGTGCCCAGTTGGAACATTTTATTTTTAATAAACATAACTTGAAAATTTATTTTTTTCAGACAAAAACAAAAGGAGGGTGAGTGGAGGAAGAGAGAGAAAAAGAGGACAGGGAGGGACACAGTTTCTAACAGTTAACAACAGACTGCTTGTCAAAAGCTCTCAAGCTTACCTAATATGTTTCACTAACCTGTATTGCTTAAATTTTTTTCAGTTCAATTAAAACTCAACATTTACAACTGAAATTCCAACTATTATAACTTTATAATAAAAAAGAAAGCATGTCAGAAACATGTTTGACATTCATGTATTAGTTATGATTTAGTTTCAGCAGTGCTAATCCTTCTGGTTCCACAAACCAGCTTAAGTCATGGACCAGACTGTTTTAAATGTCCCCAGTACCATCTAGAGGAGCACTATTCAGTCCTGAGATGATGGATGCGTCCTACAGCTGCATGACCCAAACTTCAGCAGCAGCCACGTCCCACGGGGGAGTACCCGAAACTTGACTAATGAGATGCACAGTCTGAAGCTAAGAAATTTTACTTATTTATATTTAGCCACACATGGTGGTGGCTATGGTACTGGCCAGCTCAGGTCTAGAATCCGGTACTATAAACATTTGTGGAGGCAAAGAATAAACATATCTTAATGCTTGTCTCTTACCAAACCCTAAGATATATTAGCAATTTTCTATACTACAGGAATAGGAGTTTAAATTTTTAAGAAAATGAGATAGGATACATAATTTTGAAGAAGGTTTTCTTTAAGAAAACAAATGTCAATCTCTTTCACTGACTTGTAAAAATCAATTTACAAGTTTTTAACTAAAAAACTCTCTTCTCTTGCTATCCAAATTGCACCTATTTTTATTTTTTTTTGGTGCCGGGGATCGAACTTAGGACCTTGGACTTTCGAGGCAGGCGGTGGAACCGCTAAGCTAAATCCCTGGCTAAACTGCACCTATTTTTAACATTACACCTATTCTACTGAAATTTCCCACCACTACATTTCATTCGCTCATTTATTCAAAATTTAATAATTGTAGCCAGGCGTGACAGTGCATGCCTGCAATCCCAGTACTCATGCGGCTGAAGCAGGAGGCTCTCCATGAGTTTGAGAACAGTCTGGGCTACCTAGTGAGTTCAAGGCCATACTGAACTATACAGCAACACCCTGTCTCCCCCCAAAACCAAACAAACATACATATATAAAAAATTTAATAATTGTGTGCTGTACACGCTTAGTATAAAGTAGAAAATTCAGTTCCTGCCCAAAAAATTTAGTAGGAATAAGATATGAAAAACATACATGCAGAAGGAGAAAATACTATCACAGAACTACATATAATATGCTATGCAGATCAAGGGAAGGACCTAATACAAAAGTAGTGACATCTGAGGGCATCTTCTCTAGGCCAAATATGGATACACTGCCACAAGCATTTACTATGATATTATTTTCTTGATTTTTAAGAGTCCAAATTAAAAGTGTATGAATTCTTTCATTATAAAAACACTAATATTGAAAATATTATAGTTAAATGTGTCCAGAATAATTATTATACTGGTTTTTGGCTGTCCAGAATACTATTAATAATTTTAAATATCAAAATATTTTTAGTGCTATCATTATCTGCAGTTTTGCTCTTATTTAATCTGAATACTGAAGTATATATACCTTGAGACAGAGACCAATGATGCATATTTTTATTTTATATGGCACACAACTGCAAAACACAAAATTCTTCCCTGTATAGAGAACTGTACATTGAGTCAAAACTTTCAATATAAGGGAACATTATTATACTCAGAGTATTCTTCTTTAGGAAGAAAATAACAGCTGTTGCAAAAAAATTCATACACAAGTTCAAAGATTTTTTGGACAGTAAAACAGAAACATAAAGACTAAATTATTCCCTACATGAAGTGAATGCCCTGAGGAATAGAAATTGCTCTCTTTGAAAGAAAAGGCCCACCTTGCTAACAATAAAAAGATTTTTTTAAAAAGAAAGAAAAAATGGTGGACTGTCTGAAGATCAAAGAATAAGGAGAAAGATTCAGAATGAGTTTATCTTTTGCTCATTCTCAAGCAATTCAGAAAATAGTTTTTCAGCATTTGTAAGGCTTAGTACAAAAAATATACTCATTACCTGGTATATCACATACTCCTGTCTTTAAAATTATTTTTAAAATTGGCACATAAAACATGTATATTTATGGAGTATTAGATGGTATTTCTATTCATGTATACACTGTAATGTTCAAATCACAATAAGCGTAATTATTTCCATAAACGTATCTTTTTTTAACAGTACAACACTCAAAAACTTTTAGCTTTTTGGAAACATATAATACATCATCATTTTCTATAGTCACTTTACTGTCCAACAGCAGACCAGAGTGTATTTCTCCTAATAACAGACTTAGGGCACATTCACCAATTATTTCCTAACCATCCCTCTCCTCTGTTTACCAGCCCCTATTCTATTGTCAACTTCTATGAGATCAACTCTTAGATTCAACATGCATATGATCATGCAATATCGATCTTTCCAGTCATGGCTAATTCACGAAACATAAAATACTCCAGTCCCATCCATGTTGTCATAAATGATAGGATTTCATCCTATTTTATGGCTGAATGGTATTCTGCTGTGCATATATACATTTTCTTCATCCATCCACCAGGTAATGGACAGTTATTTCCATCTCTTAGCTATTTTGACTAATGCTACAATAAATATGAGACTGCAGATGTCTCTTCAATATACTATTTCCTTTCATTCTGATGTGCACCCAGTAGCCAGATTGCTGTTATCACATGGTAGTTCTATTTTTAATTATCTAAGGAATCTCCATTCTGTTTTCCATAATGACTACTAACTTAGATTCCCTCCAACAATGTTTAAGAGTTCCCTTTTCTCTACAATCTCATCAGCACTTCACCCCCACCCAGAGTCAGCTTTTTAAAAAATACTTTACAGGGGGCCGGGGATTTAGCTCAGTAGTTCTGCCACCTGCTTTGCAAGCACAAGGTCCCAAGTTCGATCCCTGGTACCAAAAGTAAAAACAAAACAAAACAAAAAAAATATTTTACAGGGCCAGGGATTTAGCTCAGTGGTTCCAGTGCCTGCCACACAAGTGCAAGGTCCCAAGTTCGATCCTCGGTACCAAAAAAAACCAAAACAGTCAAAAACAAAAAAGCTTTACAATGTCCTTCTTACATAGCAAATGGCTTGTATTACAACAATGCAAATGTTTTTATCTTCCAAGTTAATACTTGTACTTGATTTTTGTATTGTTTATAACTTTTATATTATTGTACATACATAATACATAGTGTTATTTTTTAATTTTATGAATACAAATACACTCACATCAGATTAGCCCACAACTTAAATCAACATTCTCCAACTGTTTTCTTCTCCCGTGTAGCAACTACAACTGCTGCCTCATCGTGGTTCCCATGAAAATAACCGAAGAATTGTGTTAGATTTTATGATCCCTCACATACTCTAATACATATAATTAACACTACCTAAACATAACCTTCAGAGTAAAAAGAGAGCCTTACTTACCATGCTTCATGTAACTACAAATAGGTTTATGGTAGGGAGAAAAATGAAGAGGGGTGTAAACACATGCTAATTTATGATTTGAAAAATACTGCCAGGTATGGTGGCACATGCCTCTGATCCTGGCACTTGGGAGGATGAGGCAGGAGGATCATTACCAGTTTGAGGCCAGCCAGGGCTACATAGTGAATTCAAGACCAGCCTGGCCAGTGATTTAGTTCAGTGGTTCTGCTGCCTGCCCTGCAAGTGCAAGGACCTGAGTTCGATCCCCAGTACCAAAAAAAAAAAAAGAGAGACCAGCCTGAACTACATACCAAGACCCTTTTTCAAAAAACCAAAAAGAAAGAAAGAAGAATGCTAGACTCTATGAAGGAATCAAAACAAAGGCTTTAGGAAATATATAATCTGGTAAGGAAAATACATTAAATATAATACAGGAAAGACTAGGGACACTATATTTTCAGAGGTAGTGGCAGTCATTTTTAAAATGTTATGGTATAGACAGGAATATAAAAAACAGCTCATTTACTCCTTTAGCAGTTATGGTCATGGGGTAAAACGATAAACAAAGTAGGTTTGATTCCCATCTGGATACGGAAAAACAAGTAATAAACCAATGTAATTACCTCTGGGAAGTTATTAGTTTAAACTAGTGGAAAGTGGGAAGACTGGTCAAGCAAAGCCACACTAATAAATGGAACAACATCCAGATTAAGAACTTGGAAGTGAGAAGTCAGTCTTTCAAACACTGTATGTGCAAGCGCTGGGGGCAAAGAAATGTAAGCTCATGAAAGAAACAATGGCATAAAAGTTCACTGGCCTATTTGAGGACCCCAAAGACCAAAGTGATTGAGGTTTACAGAGCAATCAAAACTAGCAATGATGGGATTAGAGAAGTAGGGATATGAGCTCACAGAACAAAAAAGCAAGAGGTCCAGGGTATGTTGAAAGAAAAGCAAATTTACTAATTTGGCTAGAGCATGAGGTTAATGGAAAACAACATTTGCCCACCACCTTCATGTTTAAGGTCTTAATTCAATTTTTACTACACAGTAAGAGAATGTTTCCCTTTTATGGATGAAAGAATAACAGTTTCAGGAAGAGCTAAAAGTCTTACTAATAAGGTCACACTGTTAATAAACAGAGTCTCAAATCCCAGACATGTTAAGTCAAACAAGTACCCTAATTTCTATTACACAGTAAGAAGTCATGAAAAATAAGGTTAAAAAGACAAACCAGGTTAAATGTCAAGCTGAAAAATATGGGCTTTGTTACAGACAAAAACTGTCAGAAATGATATCAATTAACAAGATTCTGATATCCACAATACATACAGAACACTTTCAAACAGAAGTTAATTTACACAAAATAATTACCATATAGTATATCGATCATTTTTAAACTGTATTTCCCAGAAGTGTAAGACTGTATGGGTGTGTAATGGCTAAATATCAAGTTCAATCAAAACATTACCTACTTTAATCTGTTTTATATTTGAAAAAAAGCATTTGGCTGTTTAAAAAGCATATATTATAAAGAATCAATTTTGGTTCTGGAAATCTTACTCTAAAACATATAGAAGTAGAACATTTCTTTCAACCATCATATGCTCTTAACTACCTTACTAATCAGGCTAATAATCTCTTGCAGCTTTTCTCCAAAAAGCCAGCTATGTGTTAATAAAAGTTATTAAAGATAATTTCAAGATGTTTTTGCTTGCACACTTTAGGAACATATATGCCTACCAAAAATACCCATGGATGTTTAGGGTATTTATAACATAAAATGTAGGATAAATATACTCTAACAATACTATAAAGTTTTTCTAATAACTAAAAAAAAATATGAAATATTACATATTAATTCTAAAAAAAGCAGATGTTACTAGTGAAAACTTCATGTATTAACACTGGAAAATATGTTTTAATTAGCTAACACAAAATCCACAACAGTAAATAATACAAATTCTTCAACTCTACTGACTTTAGAAACAGTGTTTAACATGGGCCAATGATTTTATATAACCCCAAATTACTCAAATGGTCAGCATCCCTAACAAAATTTGCAAATTGGAAACATTGTGGATACAAAGAAATGGTTGTTTAAATCTACGTACATACCTTTGTCCTTCTTAAAATCCAAAGCATCTTCTTTATCAGTCACTATTTCCTTCATATTGATAATACTCTGGTGGGTAAGCTGTCGGAGAATTTTAATTTCTCGAATTGCTGTAATTGGAAAGCCTTCTTTTTCATTATCCAGACGTACTTTTTTTAAGGCTACCATTTCTCCTATTAAAAAATTGAATAAAATCAGATTACCAGCTGACAGAAGCAGATGACTTTTTACTAATTTAAATTTATTTTGATTCATAACTTTTGTTCATACATTTTAAGATTACAATCCACAAACTATAGTTTCCAACATACCAAATAATATTTCGAGTTCAATAAATGAGGTCTCTTAGGTAACTGTACAAACCATGAAATACTCTACTAAGAATGAATGAAGTAGATCTGTATGTACTATTTGTTTTGTTTTTTAGGGTCCTTTTTGGTACCAGGAATTGAACTCATGACCCTACGCTTGCCAGGCAGGCGCTGAGCCACTGAGCTACATCCCCGGCCCTGTATGTATTGTATTTTTATGGTCTCCATTGGTATATACCTATTGAAAATATGTAAAACACTAAAGACTAGGTCTATTACACTGCCATTTATTTTATTTAAAGTATAGGAGAGAAGGGTCAATATATCCAATATATTCATACATAAAAATCTCTGAACAGAAAATATGCTCAGACATATTACCTACTCAGTCATCTAGTAATAACACTGGGGTCCAAACTCTGATTAGCCATCTCAAAAGTACTTTTTTTTACCCACTACATTAACTGACACATAGTTAAGATATGAGTAAGACTGGTATCAGACAAGATCTAAATTTTAAAAAAATACAAATACACAAAGCTTAATACAGGTTGAGAATCCCTTATCTGAAATATTTAGAACCAGAAGTGTTTCAGATTTTGGGAGTTTTTTCAACTCTGGAGTATCTGCACAGATGTCATAGGCTAAGCATCAGCTGGACTGGTATAAAAAATTCTCTATAATATTACATTTCTTTCAGGAAAAATAATGCTGTTCTTATAAATTCTCAAAAATCTTATCCTTTCCATCATTAAAACTTACTCATTTTATGACATCTTATAATGCACTATGTTTAGTAAAAAGCTTTTGTTATAATCTTTCTGATAATTATAAATATTGATAGTTACTCTATTCTGCAATACCTTCAAAGGTCAACCCCTCTATCTTAACTGGCCTCAATTTTAATCTATTGGTTTATGTTAGTAAGAAAGATTAAATACTAGCCCTATGTATTATTTAGGAAAATGCATATCTTCTGACACCTACTTCTTCCTCTTTCAAGAATTTTTAAAACTCTCAAGTTTCTGATTATGTTGAGGAATTACCCTGCTCTCCAGGGATAATATATATATTGGGGGGGGGGGTGTGTGCCAGGGATCAAATTCAGGACCTTGCGACTTGCAAGGCAGGCGGGTGCTACTGGGCTAAAACCCCGGCCCCTCCAGGGGTAATATTAAAAAATAAATTTAATCAAAATGCAAGTGTGCACAATTAATACAAAAAATTTTATCACTCAGACAAATTCGAGTGAAAGTACTTTTGTCCCATTACCAATGTTTTAAGAATTATTCACCATAAAAGAAAAAAACCCCACAAATACTAAAGAACACTTTTTAAAAAATCTATGTATACATACACAAAATTACAATAAATCTGAATTTTACTTTTTTAGAAATTCCTAAAGCTATACATTAGAAGAGAGACCGAAAGTACATACACTTCATAGGCCTAAAGAACCCAGAAACTTGGCATTCTTACCAGTGTCTTTATCCCTGGCCTTGTAAACTTGTCCGTAAGTACCTTCTCCAATAATTCCGATGATATCAAATTTATCCACGCAGCGCTTTCCCCAGTCAATATCTTTTTCTTTGATTTCACCATAGCGAGGCCCACATATTCTATTAAATATAGTTCTGAAGTTTTTATATACAATCAAGCAAATTGAGCAAACTATTTAATAATTCAGTATCTACCCCCTTTATTTTCCTCTACCCTTGCATATCTGTGACCATCTAAGATAAGTTACACTCTAATTTGATAATGCATCATAAAAATCAAGGTATGATTTCTACATTCTATTCTTCTGGAGAATAGTATTTAAAACAGAAGAGAGAAGTAATATTTCTATGAAGAGCTTTCAGAAACAAAATGAAATTTTTCAGTCAGTGGATGACCCCAATACCAAAAGTCCTCTAACCAACCTCCAGAATTTTATTTTTCATTCATTATACAGATCATTACCAAAAGTTTGGTAATGAACCCTAACCAAAACTTACAAAATACAAATTTCGACTTATACCTACCTGGATGAAATTATCTTAAAAATGGATAATGCTATAAAGATTTTTCAGCCTAAGAGTAAAAAATGTATTAAATAACTCTCAGGAATCCACACACAGGCAGAGAGATAGATATTACAAAAATTACACTCATAAAAAAGATGTTATTTTATAATATTTTCATACAGTATTTCCCAAAAATAAGACTTCGCTGGAATAAGCCAGGAAATAGTATAATTTTTCAGGATGCTCATAGCATAAGCCCTACTCCCAAAAATAAGTCCCAGTTAAGATTGTCAGCTAGACGGAAGTATTTATTATATCCCCCCAATGCATGATGGATGTAGTAAATTATAAATATGTAACTAAATATAAATATTACCAACATTAATACTTAAATAATATAAATTATAATTATGGATTTGTAAATGCTTAAGTGAGAGCCTTTGGACAAGAAGTAAATGCCTATGTAAACAGATGAACTTGAGACAATGCCTAAAGAATGACCAGAGTACAGACACAACTCACAAATAATGTGCACATTTGGTAACAACGTATGTCACTGTGTCTAATACAAATCTTCATAATCTTCCATAACACGTTATGGGTTGTAACACATATGTAATCCACTCGTGAAATAAAGAAATGTTTTCTAATTTTGTTGCCTGTAATTGTTTTGTCACTTTCGTGCAGATCATCATTCTTTTTTTTTGGTATTGGGGACTGAACTCGGGACCTTGTCCTTGAAAGGCAGGTGGCAGAACTACTGAGCTAAATCCCCAGCCCTAGATCATCATTCTTAACTGTCATCATTTTTGTTGCCACTCTTGTCTCATAAGTCTTCAATACTTGATTTAATGGAAACTTTGTGAAGTTCAGCCTGCAAGAGGTCGTGACTTGGGTGAAGAACTCACAGGATGAAATCACTGACAGCTGTGCTGCCTGTGCACTATGAGCAGGCCACACGGACAGGAAGCTCTCATTTAAGAGAGCTCTGTTGCTGAACATGAGAGATTGGGGCCTCCTGTAGAATGGTTCTACAGGAAAAGGAGATTCATGAAATTCAGGCCAAGCCAGACCTGGGGGCACATGCTTGTAATTCCAACACTCAGGAGGCTGAGGCAGGAGGATCGAGTTCAAGGCCAGCCATGGGCTACATAGTGAGTTCAAAGCTAGCCTGAACTACACAGTGAGACCTTGCCTCAAAAAATAAAAACAAAAACAAAAAAGAAAGAAATTCAGGCCAGAATTAGAGGTTTGGAGAGTTATAACAATGTTCCAGAAGATGATATGACTGTATCTGAATAAATGCAGATTTCTGTACATGAATAGATTACGTGAAAAAATAAGACATTCCCTGAAAATAAGCCCCCCTGCTTCTTGTAGACCAAACATGAATATAAGACCCAGTCTTTTTTTTCTTTTTTGAGGAAATACGGTATTAAGAGAAGATTCCAAAAATTCAAGAAAAACATAAAAGCTATAGTACTCATGGAAGATTACTTTTAAATTTTTCTTTTCTTCTCGTCATAAAAGAAAATGAGCTCATACTCATTACATTAGGCACTACCTGAATAGTAATTTTAAAATCAAATGTAACTCAAAAGGTCTTTATTCTCACTTTCCTTTGGTTAAGTACAAGTTTAAAAAGGCATCCGTGTCCCCCCCACCCCCACCCTTAACTAATGAACAGGTTTCAGGGCAAAGAGTTCTATCTGTACACTTAGCCCAAAACTAATTTAGAATACAGATTTCAAATGTTCTTCCACTCCATCTCTTGCAAAATGAAATGTATTCAGTTATGGGAAGAAATACAGCTACAAGCAAAGGAAAACACAGCTGCTTGCTCATTTCTAATTTTGTTTGAACTCAATGAATACTGACTTCTGCCTTGTCCAATGTCAGTGTTTCTGTGTTATTAAGCTGTCTGAGTGACAGGAATTAACTTTAACACATACAATACCCCAAGGAATTAATACATTAACAAACCATGAAAGAAAATTTAATTTGATTTTATTAGTCATTGTAGATAGGTAAGCAATTATGAAAATTTTTTCCAAAACTAGAAATTTATTCATATATTTATGTCGAGAGAATAAATGTAACTTTCATTTAAAATGAATCATTTCTGGAGGATTTAAGAGCAGGTAGAAAACAAGCACATACTTAGGTCTCCGTTTACTATGCAACTGCGTTGCAGTTTTCTTTTCCTCTGGACTCTTGGAAAGATCATCTCCTCCTGGTAGCTCAGGGGGCAGTGGTAAATCAGCAAGTAGACATCGGAGTTTCTTTTCTACTTCTTTTTTAACTGCTTTTACTGAAATACTTCCTCTTAAGCTTAAAAAACGAAACAAACAAAAAAGTTACACAAATAAAACCCAAAATTTGGTTGAGGAATAAAAATGTGGCAGTGTTTTGCATTTCAGCAGCATGTAAGGGCTATGCATATTCTGTACTATTCCCTACTGCAAGACACTAATCTCAGTTTATTTTCTAGTTAAAATCAAACACTACAAAATACAAAATTTAGAGGTAAAAAATATGCCACAATTACTTAAAAACTAAAGAAACTATAAAATGTGGGCCTTCATTAACAACAATGTATCAATATTGATTCATTAATTTTAACAATGTACACTAAGTAGAATACTAAAAATGAGGAAAGTAGGTGCAAGAAAAATAAAGAATAAATAAATAAATAAATCTTTGTAACTTTCTGGTAATATAAAACTTGTAAAAATATTCTTCAAAATAAGTCAGTGAAAACTATAAATTAAAATTGAAAAATCAACTAATCATTCCTCGTAGCAAAATTCATTAGTTTTGTAAAATCATTTGATACATTTTGCAGTATTATCAGCTTAACTCTGGTGGAGAGGCAAAAGATGTTTTCCTATAAGAAACAAATAAAGCCATGTGAAATTAATAACTTGCTATTGCTTACCTTGCCCATTTAAATAATTCTAAACAGCAACTAATTCAGCTTCAATTCTTTTTAAGGTTAATTAATTTTTCTACATTAGACAATTCTTCTAATTTTTAAAGATGGCAATTTATTAGAATTACTTCCAGGGTGTAATTTAATCTTTAGTTCTATACTTTGTATGAATTCATAAAGAGCTGTGACTTGAAATGGCATGCCCATGTAATCCCAATTACTCAGGAGACTCAGGCAGGAGGATCACAAGTTCAAGCTCAGCTCAGGCAAAAAATAGAAAGGGCTGAGGATGTAGCTCAGTGATAGAGCATTCACCCAGCATGTGCAAGACCCAGTTCAAATGGGGGAGGGGGAATTATAGCTTCACTTGCTAACTGATTAAATTTCCCAAATACCACAAAAACTGTTATCAAATAATGACATGTCGAATAATGACATGTTGAAAAGAGAACCTTAGAATGATAATAAAGTTTGAACTTTACACATTTTCATAGCAGTTATGAGTGTTTGATGAAACCATTTTGTGAGACAACACTGTTGTGGTCAAAAATTAGTAAAGATGTTATCAATTTAATTTAGTCATCACTTCTAATCATGTTAAACATTATTACTCCTGTAAACAAATGGATTCTTTAATACCATCTGATAAAAACTACTTATCAATATTCGGACCAAAAGTGTACCTTTTCTTCACAGCCCTGCTACTCTCTAGCAGGCTCTTTAACAGGGAAAAATACTTGAAAATAAACTGGTTTGTAATCTTATTTTTACAGTAGTATATGACTCAGCCCACTTCTCAGTTTTACTGCCTCTCCATTCAAAAAAATTGTGGGCTTCTATTTGGTAGGTACCGTATAAGACTGGAAAATTTAACAACAATAAATAGGCACATTACTCTACTGCTCCTTTCAGATAGGACCTTACATTTTTGGAAGAGTCAGGTAAGCAGTAAGATTAAGCACTATGCAAAGAGATTCTCAGATTAGCATGGTACCTAAATCACACCTGAAGCACAGTAAAGAGTTCCTTCTACAAAGTTACCACTTCAACAGTCTAAAAATATGCCTATTGGCCCGGAATTTAGCTCAGTGGCACTACGCCTGTCTTATAAGTGGAAGGTCCTGAGTTCAATCCCTGGTACTAAAAAATAAAAAATAAAACAAAATAACCTTTAAAAATACGCCTATTTAACATAAGCTATTTAGCTGGGTACAGTGCTGCAATCACAGCACTCTGAGAGGCTTACGCAGGACAACCACAAGTTTGAGCCCACCATGGACAATGTAGCAACTTTGAGACCCTGTTACAGAAATTTAAAAGGCTGGAGATAAAGCTAAGTGTTAAAGCCCTGGATTCAATCCCCAGTACCACAAAAATTAATTAAGGAAACTGTAGCCTCTAACTTGTAATTAGGCTTCAGTTAAAAGTTCACATCTGATGATTCAAATCTACATGGAGAGGTAACGGAAAGTCTCAGTTTCACTTTTAAATTTTTTAATTTTAAAGAGTACGTACGTCTATTCAATTATATTATTACATGCATTATTAAATATTACTTTTTAAGAATAACATAACTAAAAACTACATTTTATTGAATACTTTCAAGAACAAAATATGATTTAAGTTTCCAGAAAAGAAATAAATAAAATGCCTTAAGAAGAAATGTGTAAGGCCAAGAGAAAAAAAATTAAAGCTTTGAAGAACATAAAACTAGATCTGAACAAATGTAAAGAAACTAGGTCTTTGTATGGAAAGTATGATACTGCAAAGCTGTCTCCAAGTTATTCCAAGGCCCTCTAAATTATTTTAGAGCCCCTCAAAAAAATCTTAAGCTTTTTCCATTGTAACTTAACGAGCTGATTATAAAGTTTGTCTAGAAATAAAGGCAGAATTGTCAAGAAACTTTCTGAAAAAATAAGACTGACCCTGTGAAATAAAATGGTCAACCTATTTTGAAAGATCAAGACTACATGAAATCAAATATGCATTATTCAGTCAATACAATGCTTTATAATAACCTGTAAGTTGTCAATAAATTTTAAATAAGATGTACATAAATATTCAAATTCCAGACTTCCTCTAAAAAGGAAAAACTCTACAACAGTGGGCCCAAATTCCTGTATAGCAACATTAGAACTGAAGTTCTATACCAGGTCTATTTATTAATCATTAATTTATTCCAACTCCTTCATATATATACACATATATATGTATATATGTATATATATACATACATATATATGTGTGTATATATATACATATATATGTGTGTGATATAAAACCTATGTGTCCTTGTAATAGAAATTTGAGTTTGAGGGCCAATACACCATGCACCTGAAGATATTAAAACAGGCTACCATGCCTCTTCATGATAGCCCACCATATGCTGTAAGGTGTATTTTAATTTTTATTTTTTCCTCCCTTTTTACACAGCCCAAAACTCACTCTGAAGAGCCTATTTTACCATTCTGGTTCTTTCCTACCTTTAATAAATGTGAAACTTTGTCACCACTGTGGGGTGGGGATATTAAAACAGTAAGGTACTGGCAAAGAAAACACGTCAACAGAGAAGAAATACAGAAAAACACAAGGCACTTAAACAAGAATGTCTATACATGGTATTCCAAATGAGATTCAACAGACAGTGCTGGAGGGGGAGGGTGTGCACAGAGAACCTTAACTACTACTTCCTTCTTCACACAACAACCGAAAGAAATTATGTGAAAACATCTTGAATTAATATTTTTTAACTTTAAAAACACAGAAGTTTTAAAAGAAAGAGAGTGACAGGTATGACTACATAAAAATGAAAAACATCCACACAACCAAAAACAAAAAGCCTCAAAGAAAAAAGACTCTGAAAGGCAAAGTTCTAGATCCCTAACATAAAAGCACCTAAAAAACAATTATAAAAACACAATCGTTAACAATGCAAACATTTCAGCAATTATATATTTTTAAGAATGTTAAAAATTCAAAATCAACAATATCTAGTGTTGGTAAAGTACATTTTTTTAAAAAGTACATTTGAGTATATAAATTGGTACACAGCCTTTGAGAAACAATTTGGCAGTTTCTATCAAATTTTTAAATGTATATAGTACTTTGACATGCACCTGTCCGGCAAAATTACTAATATCAAGTATACAAAGACAGTTTATAGATTGCTATAAACTATGAACAGAAGTACCCATTAATTAATAGTAGAAAGCATGATGCATCCATTTCTAGAACTAAGATTTGATCTATTCAATACAGAAAGATCTTCAACACATTAAATGGAAAAAAGCAAGCCAAGAAACATGATGCATGATATGATCCTAATTGTTTAAAAAAACACAAAACCAATTAATATAAGATGATTTTTCAGGAAAGGGACTGCAACCCTGGGAGAAAAACAGAACTCAAAGCAAGCCTAAGAAGCACAGAACCACTAGAAACAAATGACATTATATCAAAGGATAAAGGAATCAATTTAAAGGAAATCCCACTGGCCAAATTTCCCCCCCAAAATTTGAGCATCAAAAAGAAAAGTTAACAGAATAAAACTCCACAAGACTGGAATGACTAAATGGGGCACAGAGAAGCTCTTATTTATATTAGCTTTATTAACAGGCAGTATTAAAAGAATGACAGAACTAGAAAATCACTATTTGCAGCCCCTACTATAACAACTGATTAAGATAAATATTAATGGGTGCTAAATCATTAGGAGACCTATTGTTGGAGAAAAGGATATTCAAACACTACCAAAGTATTAACCTACAGTTTACTTCTATTTGCAAAGGGAAAAATGTACCTTATCTATCAGCAGATCTTAAAGAGGTCAATTAACCAAGTAATTGCATCACTACTACTAAAATAAAGCAATCTAACATTCTGTTTCTCCTGTAGTGACACCATTAAGTACATAAAGTAATCCTAAATAATCCTAAATAATCAGACCAAAAACCTACTCTTGATCTGATCAAAGCCCAATTAATTTCCAGTTCATAGGAAACAAAAGGGTCAGAGAAGAACAAGCTGAAGTCACCAAGAAGAAACTTCCAGATAAATCCAGAAGTGTGACATTGTATCACACTACTGACCTGATTCTTCAAAAAGTTACGGGTAAGAGGAGCACTGGGCAAATGTAAATACGGACAGACAGGAGATGACGCTATGAAACTTAATTATATACATTAATAGTACCATGATTAAACAGAAAACTGGCTTTATTCTTGGATAACTGAAATACTTGGAGTAAAGTATCATGGCTACTTCTCATTCTCAAATACAGTAGTACAGCAAAAAAGTGTATGCCCTCCTCCTAGTCTCTTAAGAGAGAGAGGGAGGCAGAGAGAGAGGAGTGCAAACATATTGAGAAAAATGTTAACATACTTGCTGAATCTAGACCGAAGTAACACAGATGTTGAATTTATTAGTATTTTTTTAAATGCCTGAATATGAACAAAAAGTGTAACAACTAGTAGAGATTGGCAAAATCAAGAGGTCACATAAAACATACACAACTCTTTGTTAATTTATTTGGGGACACAACAGTAATAGTTAAGAGTGGGTAGAGGCATGCTTAAAGGAAGCAAAGATGAAGTTTTCCTTAAGATATGACTAACAACATTATCCAGACCATTAATCTTCTTTAAAGTGATTTTCAAATGTATAGTCAACAGCAAGTAAATAAAAATGTCTTTCATATTTGGATTTCCTAAAGTATAACAGAAAATAATGAGGAATAGTTTGCAAACCAGTTTCAACTAATAGTTATTTAGCACAAAATAAAAGTATACAAAGCTGGGCATAGTTGTGTGCACCTGTAATCCCAGCACTCTGGAAGGCTGGAGATCCCGTTTGTGGACAGCCTGGGTAACTTAGCAAGACCGTCTCATTAAAAAAAAAGAAGGCTGCAGATGTAACTCAGTGTGTAGGCCCCTGGGTTCAATCCCCAATATCACCACCACCACCACCATCAGCACCACCAAAAAGAAAAAAGTATACAAGTGTCTGTTAGGGTTTAGATCTAAACTACATCCCAAAAGTCTCTTGGGTTTTTTAAACAAATCTCTCCCCCCCACCCTCTCTTTCTATTCCTCCATTTCCTGCTATCTTGAGGAGGTGAGCAGCTTTCCTCCACCATGCCCTTTTACTGTCATTCTACTTTACAGCCAACCCAACCCTGGACTAAATCCTCTACAAACTGTGAGCCAAAATAAACCTCTCTTCCCTTTATGTTGTGGGTGTTGCTTATTTTGTGCTGGTAACAGAAAAGAAAATTTTAAATATGAAATTACTATGACCATTACTTTAAGATACATGAACAACAACAAAAAAGGTGGGTCACGTGGGTGGGATTAAAACCTACAATCTCTCTTTTACCCAAACCCATACTTTTCAAACAAAGCACTTGCCCAGTGTGGTAGCACATGCCCATAATCTCACCACTCTGGGAGGCTGAGGCAGGGAGTCACTGTGAGTTCAAGGGCAGCCTGGACTACAAAGGAAGCCCTCGGATCAAAAAGCAAATAAAACAAAAGAACAAAGTACTAGATCTAGCCGGGCTTGGTGACACATGCCTGTAATCCCAGCATTCGGGAGGTTGAGGCAGGTGGGTCACAAGTTTGAGACCAGGCCGCGCTATACAGTAAGTCCAAATCCAGCCTGGACTACACAGTGAGACCCTGTCTCAAAACAACAACTATAAAACAGTACTAGGTCTATTGCACTATGTTATAAAATACAATAATAGTTATTTTCACTTCATTTTCGGTTTTTGGGGGTTTTTTTTGGTACCGGGATCGAACTCAGGACCTTGCACTTGTGAAGTAGGCACCTGAACCACTGAGCTAAATCCCCGGCCCTTTTCACTTCATTTTCAATAAACACTAAACTAATCTAAAGGAGTTTCCTGCAGGACTCTCCTGCAGGACTTTATACCAATAATCACAGTATCTAAGATGCCTGGACTATACAATTTGCAAAATTCTTTCCATCAATTCATTTAATCCTTATAACTAATCTATGAGATTAAATGGTAAATATTTTCACCCCTGGATAGAACTAAACTTAATGAAGCTCAAATTACCAGGACTGAGGTACAACTGGACTAAAAACTAAATATTCTACAGCCCACTAACAAATTCTATTGCAAATTTTCTAAGAGCAATAGAAATAGTCCATATAAAATGAGTCTCTTGTCCCATTCTTTTTTTTGCTACTGGGGATTAAACTCGGGTCCTTGCGCTTGCACAACAGGTCTGGTCCCATTCTTATCCTTCAATATCCATTCACTTACAAAAGCAATCACTTCTGACCTCTCACTTTTTCATGATACACCTTTATTTAATCACCTAAAATCTGTTTTAAAAAGAAAAATGAAAATAATGTCTCTTCTTTGCATAATTAAATTTTGTAGGTAAATCACAACCACTGAAATAGTTCCACTGGTGCTGAATCAATCTTTTACCACACAGACATGTTAGCAGGAATATTTAGAAGTCTTGAGGAAACCCAACATTCATGAAAAATAACAACAGATTCAAAGAAAAAAGACACAACAAACGACAAAACACAGAAGAGACAGAAAAGTTGTACCCCCCACCACCAATAAAAGAATGACAAAGCCACCACTTCGGCAGATGGAAAAGGAGTACCTCCTTAAATATTTCTATGGGTATTATGTACTGAGTTCTTCAAAAGATCCGAAGAAAAAGCTGTCCCTAAATAGAAATGAGAAAGTACAGAACCACTTTCTCACAGAATCTGGCTTCTCAGTAAGTGCACACTCCTCACTTATGAGAGAACTCAGTTCTGGACTCAAGTCTGTCTATGCTGGAGCCCAATCCAAACTCCATGAAAAACTACAGGTCTATGGCTCGAAACCTTCAATATTCCCAAACAACAGAGTAATCTGCAAATAATACAATTAGAGCAGCGCCTCAGAGGGCAGGGAACACAGGAACTTGATTAAATTTTTCATGTTTTTAAATATATAAAATGATCATAATGCTAGCTAAAGTGAGCACTTGAAAGACATGGCATTTTTGTCCACCTGTTTTCAAGTTCTATAAATTAAGTCAGCTAAGAACACTGCCCACATAACTTCTTTTTAATAGAAAGTGAGGAGAAAAACAACTCTTAATTTCTTCACAAAAATAAAAGCAGTTAAATGGTATAATAGGTAGATAAATCATTCAATAGCATAATTCTACCCTATTATACATAAAAGAAACTTTAGCTTCCCATAGAGCTAGGATAACAGGCATGTTCTACCACCCTAAGCTAAGAAACATTCTTAGGGGCATTTACTTTACCATCAACACTTACCTTCATCTTAAAAATAAAAAATAAGTTGTCCCCAATATTAATAGAAAATTTGAAGCATATTAAAAAAAATCACTTTTGAGTTTTCCATAATACATAACTAATTCCTACTTGTGAGAAAAGCTAAAATAGATGTTAAGATTAAATTAAAAACTAGTAAATTCATAAGGCCACTAAAGAAACTTAAAAATACCCGATATATGAGATTATGAAATTTACAGCAACCAAAGAAGGCTCTCATAGAATGTCCTGGCTGTGACAGTATCAGCAAGGAAGTCAAAGAAAATGCTGGCATTTCTAGTTCTAATTCATCTTGAAATGCGTATTATATCCCAAGGCAATGGCAAATTTTTCTTAAACTGTTCAGCACAGACTGCAGTTTTATCATCTTACAAGCAACATGCTTCATGTTAAGGCGTACAAAATAAAATTCATTTACTTATGGCCTTCTTTATTTAATGGTAGAGAAGTAAGAAAGATCAAATTATTTATCACCTACACGTGACTTTTTCTTTAAACAGTTCTGACACATCTGTGTACACTCACCTATCTGTATCTTTATCTTCAGGAAGCATGGGAGGCAATGGTAAGGGTGGGAGCGTAGAGGTCACTAAAGTCACATGTTGCTCCTTCTCCTTGGCTCCCACACTTGGTGTCAGTGGTTTGGTTTTCTCTTTGAGAGATACTGGTTCCTCCTTTGTAGCAGCAGATTTACTCTCCTTCCCAATTACAGCTGTTTTCTTGGTGGCTTTATCTACAATCAAATTATTGTCTACCTTTGTTACCTGAAGAGGTGGCTTTGATTTTGCCTTGTCATTTTTTAAAGTTCCACCACTTGAGGGAGAAGGCGCATGCTCGGTTTTAAGTTTCTTCACATCCTTCACGTGGTTGGTTTGTGATGAGCTGGCTCCGGTTTCTGTGTTCCCCTTGGTTGGTGTAGATGTGTTGGAGGCTTTTGCAGCTTTCGCAGCTGCCTCTGCAGCCTTGGCAGCCTCTGCAGCTTTTGCTGCCTCTGCAGCTCGTGCTGCCTCTGCAGCACGAGCTTTTTTATTCTTGTTCAACTCAGCAGCCAGGCTACTCTTCAGAGTCAGTGTGCTAGGAGAAATGCTAGAATGACGACTTCGGGATCTAGACAATCTGTGCCTGCTTCGAGACCTTGAATGCCTAGATGAGTATGGACTTCTGCTTCGGGATTTGGCAGACCGTCTAGTGAAAAATAATTAAGATTTAGGAATTAGGAAAATTCAATCTAAAATGTACACAGTGCTAACTGGAATCTATGAAATGAAACAGATATTTACTTTATTTCAAAATCATCATGTAGCTTTTGGGAGAGTTGTTTTAAAAGCAGAAAGTGCTTTAAACCAAAATATGTGATGGCTACAGTTTTCTTGAAAATTGTTTGTCTTATCTTTCTCTGACCTACAAACGCTCAAAAGTGATGCTGGAGGACACACCCCTTAGTAAGAAGAAATACTGTAAAATTAGGAAACCTGTGCTGAAGTGTCACTACTGTCTCAGAAAACACAAGCAGGCAGTGAAGAGACAGCAGGGATGGCAGGGGAACAGCACAGGCTGACCAGTCCCGCAGGGAAAGCTCCTCCAGCTCAGCACACCTGTAACTCCAGGGCTGAGGCCACAGTGAAAAAGACAAAACCGATCATTAAGCAATGAATGAAAACAGTCGGAGGATTCATCTCAGAAAGACAGGTTTTTAGAAGTTTGCACATGCTGATTAAAATGCACACAAGCAAAACCACTTCACTCACATACAAAATAATCTTACGATGTGCTTAACTTCATTCAGAAAGTGGAAGTAACAACCATACAACTATTCTCAAACTAAGGTTCTACTAGCAGCCTTTTCATAAATAAACAATAGCAAGAAAGTTATATACACACACACGTATATGTATAAAATTTAAATCTTCACAGTGCTTGACAACTATGTCTTATTTTATCATAGTAGAATATAAAAATCACTAAGTACTATTACTCCAATTCTCAGAAGGGAAAAGCACACCAAGGTAAAGTAATTTGAACTCCCATAAAGGAGTAAACACAAACAAAAGTAACAGTCCGAAATAAAACTTAGGGTTTCCCACTTCTGGCTCTGTAAAATTACAAAAACCTAAAACTCAGAACTACTTCATCATGATGGTACAACTCACTTTTTAAAAACTGTTTCAAAAACTGGATGTGGTGATACATGCCTGCAATCTCAGCACTTTGGGAGGCTAAGGCAGGAGGATCACAAGTTCAAGTCCAGCCTGGGCAACTTAACAATTTAGCGAAACTCCTTCTCAAAAAAATTAATCCATCAGTTAATTAATTAATTACAACTACATGGAAAAAGGGATGGAGATACAGATCAGTTCCAAGGCCCTGGGTTCAAAAAACAAAATAATGCAGGGCATGGTGGTGCACATGCATAATTCCAGCTCTCAAAAGGCTGAGGTAGGAGGGTCTCAGCAAGTTCAAAGCACCCTGGACTACAAGGCCAGACCCTATCTCAACAAACAAAACAACAACAAAAAAGTAAAAACAGAAACAAACAAAAAATCATTACCTTTAAGACAAACTCAAATGCAAATTCAACTTCCTCATTCTTTCAAAAACAACTATGCGGGGAGGCAAACAGTGTCAACAATGAGCTAGTGTTTCATACAATCCCCATACTTTATATTTTTAAAAAAATACTTTAGACGAACAGAAACACGAGTTTAGAAAATATTCTAATTGTAATTTAACTCATTAAATATTTATATGTACCAATTATTAAAATCAATCCGCTTACAATTTTATTCATGGAAATGAAATGTTTGGTTAAATATGAAGTGATAAATTGGTTGTAAAATAACTTGGACAACTTTAATATAACAAAAGAGTTATAATATGAAACACTTGGCTACATTTTTCAAGTCTGATCCAAGTCACGTTTCCCTCCCTCATCAGATATTGATGAGCAAAAGGAAAAGGCAGAGACACTGTCATCTCAACAAAGTAACAACACAGTGGCTTAGGAAACAGCTTTTCTCCAATAAACTTTCCTACCCTGGCAAGACTGGTTATCAGTTTCACACAGCCACACAAATTATATTTAACAGAGAACTGTGATGAGTAAATCTTCCCTAAGAGATACAAAGATAGTAGGAAAAATCCCAACAAATTACTTCCTCTGGCTTATCAAAGTATCCTAGGCAGAATCTGAATAAGAGAGCTATCAGTAAAGACTTAAAAATGTTTTATTCTGTAAAAAAGGATATTTCAGAAATGCAATTTTTATGGTATTTGATTGCTATTCCTAATAGACTATTCTATATTCATCCTTCATTCCTCTCCAACTCTATTTCTTTAACCTATTGATTTCATGTCTAATAAGCCTTCATTCCCTTAAGACACTGCAATTCCCTAGCAAATTCCAACAATATATTTACTACTTATAACAAACATAACTTGGGAACCTAAAATTAAGTATTCAAAAATCCTCAAAATTGGGACATTTTTAATGATTTAATGCTTCAGCCATACAAAGTTACAAAGGTGAGAGAAGTACATCTCTAAAACTACACAACAAATTATACCACGATAATACTTTAATAAAAGAAGTGTAATAAGGGTAGGTACCAAGTCCAACAAATCTTATCTTTAAGAAAAGATTCTTTTAGGCCAGGGATTTAGCTCAGTGTTTTCGCCACCTGTCTCATAAGCGCAAGGTCCGGAGTTCGAGCCCCGGTACAAAAAAAAAAGAAAAAAAGAGAAGATTCTTTTTAAATCCCAGAACTTAGGAGGCTGAGGCAGAAGGATCAGTGTGAGTCTGAGGCCCACCTGAACTACCTAGTGAGACTCTGTCTCAAAAAACAAAGTTTTTCTAATATTTTTAAATCCAGTGAACACATATTAGCTGTTTCTTGCTTGTTTTTTATGTTTTAAGAAATTATAGGACCTCTAAAGTTAAGAGAGCTTCCTATGTTTCTAAAAGGTTTTCCTAAATCCACACAACTCAAAAGTACAATCACAGTTGAAACTGAACTGCCAGTGCTCACTGTTAATCAGGCCAGTTTGTGTTGGAGAGAGAGCATGGTGTACTGTTCACTCAAGTGTACGACAGAATCTCTCCACGAGTCCAGGTCTTCTGGAAACTACAACTGATGAGCAAACACAAGCCCTGGCAGAGGCTATCCTTCCACCACCCGGGCTCCCGTCAGGCACCCTCTTCTCCAGAGCACTCACCAGGCTCCAAGAGCATTCTATCTTTCTCACCTCTTTATAGAGTTCCCTGTAACTTGTGAAAAAATATCCCTGTGAGTTCCCATAATCCTCCTACCTTCATAGTCCCTTCATTGAAGTCTCTTGAAACATTTAAATTGTATTCCATTTCCTTCTAGAACCCTGACTGATCTACCTGTATACCAGATCTTAATCCTAAAATTGTTAGGTCCTAAATCCAAATTTTTAGTTTCCTATAATAAAATCTAACCCCTTGTTATATAAAATAGTACAGAAGAACATCATCCAATAGAACTTGCTGGGATGGTAGAAGTATTCTACATTTGTGATGGCCAATACAGTAGACACTATGCACAACACTGTTTAGCCTCATTTTTCTACCCTTATACCACATTCCGAAAGCAGCTGTGTTCATTTCAAAATGTACTGTTAATCCCCTTTAAAAGATATGAAAATGCTTACCAAACTAAAAGGTGGTGCTTTTTCAAAAGCCTGTTTTTCTCAAGCATCTCTGTCACTACCTTTGTACATAAAACTGTTACTATGTACTGTCATGAAATGTGATTGTAACAGCCCTATTAACTGTATGTAACAGCACTGCCCCATAAATGTATCTCTTTGTTTTAAACCTTCTATCAACTTATCTAATCAATACTTCTTTAACCAAAATACTACTCCCTCCAGATATGGTGACTCACACATTACTCTGGGAGGCTGAAGCAGAGGAACTCCAATTTCAAGCCCTGCCCAGGCAACTCAGTGACTTAGAGAGATCCTGTCTCAAAATTTAAAAATAAATAAAAAGGAATAGGGATGTACCTCAGTGTGAAAGCCCTGGGTTCAATCCCCAGCAATCAATCAATCAATACTGTTTCTATCATTGCCAACAGGGCCTAAAATTAAAACATGAAAAGTGGCTAAATCTTCCTAACAGCCTTGCTAATCTCTATTTTTAATTTCACTGTTCTCCAGCCATTTACCCAGGCTAGAAATCATTTGTTTCCTGATGCCTGTCTCATTTTGATTCTAAGTCTACATTCACTACAACCATATCCTTTGAATAAAAGTATTTAGAGTCAGAAGTCCAAAATCAGTCTTAGTGAGCTAAAAAAAAAAATTACTGGGCCAGGGATTTGGCTCAGTGGTGGCACCGCCTGCCTCGCAAGCGCAAGGTCCGGAGTTTGATCCCTGGTACAAGAAAAAAAAAAAATTTACATGTCACCAGAGTTTAATTCATGCTGGAGTCTCTTGTCTTTTCCATTTTCAGTAGGCTGTCCACATCCACTGGCTCAGGGAGCCACATTATCAATCCTCTGCTTCCATCATAACACTTCTACGACCACCTGGTGACCTTGCATTATCCTTTCTATGAAGATCTCTGTAATCACACAGGATCTCCTGGATAATTTAAGATAATCTCCCCATCTCAAAATCTTTCATGTAAATGACATGTATACAAAGCCTTTTGCCACATTAAATATCTCATGCACAGGTTCCATGGAGTATAATAACGTGGATATCTGTGGGGAACCATTATTTAGCCTCTTCCATTCTCAAGGCCATTGTCCCTTTTCACCTCACCACCTCTCCCTTAGACTACATTGCCTTTAAAAAACTGATCACCACTGTTCAGTGATCATTACATGTCCCAGATTTGCTCATTTTACTATCATGCTTAGTAGAAATTCCAAGCCTTCACAACTTTCAAGCTCACAGCCCCATTTCCAAGACCATCGGGAATGCCTCTTCAATGCAAACTGTATTTCCACCTGCATTACCCTCGACCTCACCTTGGAGAGGTGTTCCTCCATCTCTGTAAAGCTGACAGCTCTGTAATTCTGATCCCATTCTCTCTAGAACCTCACTTCACAGACTATGGTCCACAGACCAACAGCACAGCATCACCCGCATGTCTGTCAGAATGCTGCATCTCAGGCCCTGACCCAGACCTGCAGAATAAGAATCTGCACTTTAAGAAGTCCCTGGAAGTCTAAGAGGCACTGTGCTAGACTCCTTTAAGATTGTAACTGGCTTATTCCATTACTTGGGACTTTAACCCTTTGTTGTGTTTCTACTTTCCCTCAAGCAATAACCAAGTCTCTAAGACCTTAAAGAAAACCAAAACAAAATGAGGAAGTGATGGTGCTTGATATTGTATTTTATCTCTCCCTTCAGTTAGCCAAATTCTCATTCCCCATAATCTCAAACCACAACAACCTGGCTTAAACCCTCATGGAAATTACTAAAGCTAATAGTCTACCTTTCAAAAAACAGAAAAAGAACAAAAGGAAAACATTCATGTCTTACCCACAGGGCATTGGTGGCACATGCCTGTAATCCCAGGACTCAGGAGGCTGAGGCAGTACTGCTTCAAGTTCAAGTGGGCCACAGTGAGTGCAAAGCCAGCAAGAACTACAAAGTGAGACCCTGTCTCAAAAAGAAAACTTTTTTTCCTAACCCTTTCTATTGCCTTTTTCCTGATTGTTCTTAGTTTTTAGGCTGTTTTTGCCTCTCACAGTACTGTAACTTATTCTTATATATAATAGTTTAAATGATCACCTGAATGTTGTTCCTCTAAATCATCCGCCCTACTCCCAACTATGACATATGTTCCTTAGGAACAACAATGTAACTAAAATATTAAGATTTCCTTTCTTAGTCCACCCCTTCTCCTTAGACAGACCCTTTTCTCGGGCAATGACACCTACTAAGTAAGAGTAGAAACCTGGAAGTCATTCTACATTCCACATCGTCCTTTTCCACCCTTCACCTACCAACTGACTGCTAAGTCCTGCCAACTCTACCTCTGTAGCATCTCTCCAATTTTCAACTTTCTCCCAATAGCTACTATTCTACATTAGGCCTATGTTTTCACTTACTTGGTCTACTGCAATGGTCTCTTTACCAGGTTTCCACCTCAAGTCTCCACTCATTCTAACTTACTCTCCATGCTGCAACCTGAATAACCTTTCATTTTCCCCTCCACCAAAACTCTTTAGTCATGGCATGTATACAAAGCCCTTGCTTAGCCATCCCAAGACACTGGAAATGCCAACCCTAGAATGTTTCTCTCACGTTCCTCTCTTCACCTCCTTTACCTGCTAAACAAAAAAACACCTTGTATCTCTGCACAAAGTCTATCATCTATAAAGTCTTTCCTTATTATACACTACATTGCTGGAGATATTCTTTGTCCCATGACCCTAGCCCACTTTGTTTATATCTCATTAGAATAAAAATAATTAGATAAGCTATCTTCCCCAACTAAGCTGTAATCATTGCAGTTTCACTGCCTAGACTTCTAGCTCATACTTGACAACTGGGGATGCTCAATCTGAACAATTAAGTACACCACTGAAGGTATTCCTACTGAGTGGAAATGACCTTCTTAATCTCCCACCAAGGTCCTGCATAACCTGTCTGGTCCTAGAGTAACCTTCCACATCAAGTACTGGATTTGCCCAATGCTTCCATGTCTTTACTCCCATGGGTTTGTCTCCTGAGAATACCCTAGTATTCAAGGGCTAGTGCAAGAGTTCTCCTTTGTTCACAAAGCCTTACCACTGATCCTCACAGGAAGCAAGTTCTCCTTTCTTTGAACTCATACAGTATTTTGTGTGTAGCTTTTCTGTGACCTGCTACATCACTCTTAACTTTGGGTTTTAGATGTTTAGTACAAAATTAGACTGTACCCTCTTTGAGGAGCAGAATCCAGGTCTAATTCATTTTCATACCATTCCACAGCCCATACAAAGCTTACTATCACACAGACTGGCAGTTTTTTACTAAATAAATAAGTATACTACACTGAACCTCACCACCTACAAAATACATTTATAGGCAGTTTTCATTTAATTTTCTCTTCATAGCAAACAAAGCATAGAAAAAGCACAAGTTACCAAGATAAAGGTGGTTAGTAAATTTAGAACTATGAAGAGGTAGAGTCAATTCTCAAGGGCAAAATTTCCAATTCAAAGCCTGGCACTATTTATTGCTACCACAACATACTCTTTCACCTCCATTTACTTAATTTTTACCGATCTTTCACAAGTCAAGTTAAATTCTAACCTCTGTAACTTCCCATCTGCTGAAATCACATAGTACTTGACACATATTGCCTTGTATTTTGTGTCTCTGTCTTTTAAGAACATAAACTGGGCCAAGTGTGGTGGCATATCTGTAATCTCAACTCCTTCCAAGACTGCAGCAGGAAGATCACAAGCTCAAGGCCAGCCTGAGAAACTTAGCAAGACCCTATCTCAAAATAAAATAAAAAGAGCTAGGGATGTAACTCAAGAGTTCTCTGGGTTCAATCCCCAAAACACACACACGTGCATGCACACGCACACACACACTACACATAGAATAAAAATGAAACTCTTTATGGTGACTCACAAAACCTAAACTGCTTTCCATCTTTCTTATACCTTAACTCAACAGGCTCCAGGCACCACAGTCCTCTTTCCTGACTGCTCAAAAAGCCAGGCTTCTTCCTGATTTACTGCTTTAATATGTACTGTTTTCTTTCCCTGTAATGTATATATCATCACACAGCTAGCTAGCTCTTTCTAGTCATTCCAAAATTAATGCAGATACTACTCATCATGAAACACTGTCCAAAGGATTCTTCAGGAAGAGTACAGGAGGAAAATAGTATGATAAATCACTGTACAACACTATAAAACAGAAGACTTCCTCTCTTCCAATCCCCTAGGACAGTAATGGATAGTTATATATGCTTATGACGGGGGTCAACCAAGATACTCCAGAATTTTTACTGACACCAAAAACTAGATTGTAAAGGATTCATTCAGGATTTTTTGTTTTGTTTTGTTTTTGTTTTATTTTTGCAGTACCAGGGATTCACATACTTGGTAGGTACTCTATTACCAAGCTACATTACCAAGTACCATTTTAGACTAAATAAATAAAACTAGGTGTTTAGCCAGGCATGATGGTACACACCTATAATCCCAACTACTGTTACATAAGAGGATTGTAAATTCAATGCCAGCCCAAGCAACTTAGCAAGATTCTACCACAAAATTAAAAAGGGTTGGTAGAGTGTAGCTCAGTGGTTGAGCTCCCCCGGGTTCAATCCTCAGTAACATACACACACAAACACACACACCCTTAAGATGTTTATTAAAAAAAAAACTACAGCTAAGTATCTTGTGGAGAAAGACTAAATGCTTTCCTCCCACCATCAGGAATAAGACAAGGAAGGGAATTCTTGTCACTCCAATACTGTACTAAAGGTCCTAATACTGCAATTAGTCAAGAAAAATTCACTCCAAAAAGAACTAAAAATGAGTCAGCAACATAGCAGGATATATGCTAAAGAAAGAAACAACTACAGTTCTATACACTAGAAATCAACAATCAAAATGAAAATATTCATTATAATAGCCTTGAAAAGAATAAAATATCTAAGAATTTTAACAAAAGTGCAAGGCCAGCACCCTGAAAACTGCAAGACAGTGAAAGACATTAAGGAAAACCTAAACAAAGGAATAACATTCCATGTTCATGTGTTAGATGACTTAATTCTGTTTTAAAATGGTAATATGCCTCAAATTTCCCCACAGATTGAATGTACTATAGCAAAATCCCACCTAGGATTTTTTTTTTTTTGGTAATAATTGGTAAATGATTCTAAAATTTATGTGGAAAAACAAAAAAAAAGCCAATAGTCAAAACAATCTTTAAAAATGCCAAAGAAGATCTATTTCCTGATTTCAAAACTTATCACAAAGTTAGAGTATCCATAGCAAAGACTATCAGGTTCTGGCAAACAGAGAGACGTAAATCAATGGAACAATTCAAAGCACAAAAATAAACCTTCAAGCCAGGCACAGTGGCACATGCCTGTGATCCCAGCACTCAGGAGGCTGAGGCAAGAGGATTGCCATGAGCTCAAGGCCAGCCTGAACTACACAGCGAAACTGTCTCAAAAAACAAACAAACAAACAAACAAACCTTCACATTTGTATTCAGTTGATTTTCAACAAGGGTGCCAAGACAATTCAATGGAAAAAGAATAATATTTTCAACAAATGCTGCTAGGACAACTAGATATCCATGGGCAAAAAAACCCCACAGACTTCCTTCTCTCACCATACACAAAACCAACTCAAAATGAATTCAAGGCCTGCAATTATGACAGTTTTTAGAACAATATATAAGGATAAGTCTTTGTAAGTACGGATTCAGCAAAGTCTTCTTAGATGATATCAAAAGTACCAGCAATAAAATATACTAGACTTCAAAACATTTGGGTTTTAATAGCATTAACGAAGGGATGGGATGAGAAAATATTTGCAAATTATATATCTGATAAAGGACTTAGATTCAGTATATAAATTAAAAACTCTAAAGAGGGCCGGGGATTTAGCTCAGTGGTTCTGCTGCCTGCCCCGAAAGCACAAGGACCCGAGTT
This sequence comes from Heterocephalus glaber, assembly GCF_053883595.1. Classification (NCBI taxonomy): domain Eukaryota; kingdom Metazoa; phylum Chordata; class Mammalia; order Rodentia; family Bathyergidae; genus Heterocephalus; species Heterocephalus glaber. The sequence continues at coordinate 28,677,918 of NW_028258381.1, forward strand.
CGATCCCCAGTACCAAAAACAACAACAACAACAAAAAAAACTCTAAACATACAATAAGAACAAAACCAATTTTTAAAATGGGCAACAGACTTGGATATTTCTCCAAAAAAGATAAATAGCCAAAAACACAGATGATTAACTTCATTCATTAGTCATTAGAGAAATGCAAATCAAAATCATACTGAGATGACACCAAACCTCAAGATGCTATAATCAAACAACTTCTGTCACGGATGTGGACAAAGTGGAACCTTCAAGTCACTGCCAGTATAAATGTAAAAATGATGCAACCACTTCAGAAAACAGTTTGGCAGTTTCTCAAAATGTTAAACATAGAATTACTACACAATCTGGTAATCCTAGGAATATACTTCATGGAAATAAAAATATATGCTCATGCAAAAATATATACAAATGTCCATAACGGCAAAAACTGTAATAGCAAAACATTACAAACTCAGGTCTCCACCAACTGACAATACAAGGCAGCACTGTCTGCATAGTAGGACCATTATTTGGCCATAAAAAGGATAAAGTATTTCATGCATAAAGTGAAAGAAGCCAGTCACAGAAGACCCTGCATTGTACCATTCCACCAAAATAAAATGGCCCAACGGGTAAAGCCATTGAGGCATAAAAGTAGATTTATGCTTGTCAGAAGCTAGAGGAGGTGGGAATGAGAAGAGTGACTGCTAACAGTCATGCATTTTTTTCTGAGGTGACTAAAATGCTCTAAAATTAAGTGATGGATGGACAACTCTAAAGATATTATAAACCAATGAACTATACAATTTAAGAATAAACTGAAAGCTGGACACAGTGGCAAATGTGCCTGCATTCCCAACTACTTGGTAGACTGAGGCAAGAAGCTCATTGGGGCCCAGGAGTTCTAGATCATCTTGGACAACACAATGAGCTCCTGCTTCTAAAAGAAAAAAATTAAATAAATAAAAAACCAAATGCTATAGTATGTGAATCACATATCAACAAAAACTAGAAAAAATAACAAAACTGAAATATTTTCTGTTTAATAGTATACTCCTTTACTTTAGGTTCATTATGACACATAAAAAAACAACAAAAAGCCAAGAGTGGTGATGCATGCCTGTAATCCCCGCCCTCAGGAGGCTAAGGCAAGATGATCACCATGAGTTTGTGGCGAGCCTTGGCTATACAGTTCAAGGCTTGGCTAAACTGCATACCAAAACCCTGTCTCAAAATTTTTTTAAAAAAACCAACAAAACAAAACAACAGAAAGAAGACATGTGGCTGACTTTTTGCAGATTTGCTCAAACAGGTTCTAATCCACCAAGTGTGAACTGTTTGCCTTCATGTTTCACTGAACCATGCCCTCAGATGTTTTTGAAGTGAGAAAAGGGTAAGCTGGTAACAGAGAAGGGAATCTTATTCTTGATTTGTACAAAAACACACACTTTGATTAGTCTCTTTCTACTTAATATCACTTGCTGGGTACCTATTATCACATGCAGTGCTAGGTGCTAAAGAGACACAAGACTAAAAAAAGAATCTCATAGGACTTAAAATCAAGTGACTGAAATAAAAACAAAATATTAAGGAAGTTCTCATCAAACTGTGCAAAGCCAGAAGTGGAACAAGTCAAAGTTATAAAGGAAAAAAAATAGTAATTAGGATTCCACACCCAGCAAAAGTATCTTTGAAAACTCTGAAACATTCTTTCAGACATCCAGGACCGTAGACCTACATTATAAGAATCTGGCCGGAGATAATGGACCTTACCTGTAAACTCCAAGTTTACAACTTCCAAGTTTACACACTTCATTAAAAAGGTAAACATTTAAATATGAGACTCCACAATTTAAAATTCCATGTCTACATATAACATACATATGCCATACAAGTCTAGAAATAAAGCATATGACAAAATAGTACAAGAAAATAAAGTACACTATTATCATATTATGTTGTACATGAATACTGACTGATAAAATTGTAAAACCAAGGAGAAAATCTTTGTGAATGAGTTAGTCAAAAATTTTCTTTTTTTTTTTTTGGCAGGGGAGAGGTACAAAAAGTGGTTCCTTGTTCACAAACTTCATTTTTTCCACAATTCTAGTTGCAAAACAAATTGGATGAGAACCAAATCAAATTCAATGGTTAGATTCAATGCTGAACTTCTGGGAAATCTGATTTGGTTCTCATCCAATTCAGTCTGTGACCAGAACTATGGAAAAAATTAAGATCGTGAACCGAGGTACCACTGTATATCATAAAGGAAAAAAATGCTAAGCTGGACTTCAGGAAAATTTTTAAAATTTTGCTCTTCCAAATTACCATTAAGGAGAGCAAGCCACAGCCTGAGAAAAATTTGTAAAACATGTATCTGTGTCCAGAATAGGTACAGAACTCTCACAATACCCAATTCAATCTCCACTTCAGAATATGGAAAAAACAATTTGAGACACTTCATAGACAAAATAAAGGGCAAATAAGCATATGGAAGTATGTTCAACATTATTCACTATTAAAGAATTACAAACACAACCACAATGAGGTACACTTCCACTAGAATTGCTGAAATCAAAGACTGATAAAAAAATGAACTAAGTGAGGATGTGAAGCATCTGGAACACTTGTACACTGTATGAGCAAAATGAGATGGCTATTTTGGAAAACAGGCACTCTACAAAGTCAAATATTCAACATAGAACACATTTTCTTGCTTACTCAAGAGAAACAAAAAGAAAAGACCTGTATTCAAATGATCAGTAGCTTCAGCCACTGAAGTTCCACTGAAGATTTAAACTATACTACCTCAAATTATAAAAAGTATTAAAAAACATAGAGCGAAAGGTGTGTGATATTAGAATGGGCAAAGACTTTTTGACTCTGACCCAAAAAGCACAGGCAACAAAGGCAAAAATAAATTGGACTGTATCAAACTAAAACGCTTCTGCACATTAAAGGAAGCAATTAATGAGTAAAAAAACAATCCACTGTTTGAGAAAAAATATTTGCAAACCATAACTCTGATAAGGGGCTAATATCCAATGTATGGATACTAGAAACTTAAACAACTTGTGGGGCACGGTGGCACTTGCCTATAATCCCAGCACTCAGGAGGCTGAGGCAGGAGGATGGCTGCAAGTTAGGCCAGCCTGGGCTACGTAATGAGTTCAAATCCAGCCTGAATACTGGGCAAGACCCTGTATAGGTGGGGAAAGAAAAACTTGAGCAACTCAAATGCAAGAAAATCCAATTTAAAAATAGGCAAAGGATCTAATATATCTCAGAAGGCATACAAATGGCCAACATATATATGAAAAAAATGTTCATCCTCATTATCATAGAAATGCAAATGAAAAGCAAATGAGATATCACTTCACACCTGTCAAGATGGCTATTATCAAAATGAGGAAATGTAAGTGTTGGTGAGGGTGTGCACTGTTGGTAAGAATGTAAATTAAGGCAGCCATTATGGAAAGCAGTATAGAGGTTCCTCAGAAAAGTAAAAATGGAACTACTATGTGATTCAGCACTCCCATTTCTGACAAATTCAAAGGAACTGCAGTCAGAATGCCAAAGAAATACCTGTGCTCCTTTGCAGTATTCACAAGAGCTAAGTCATGGAAGTAAACTGCTGGTGTCCCTTATCAGAGAAATGGATAAAACATGGTACATATAAACAATGGAATATTATTCAACCTTAAAAAAAAAAAAAAAAAGAAACAAATCCTGTCTTTTGCAACATGGATGAACCTGGAGGACAGTATGCTAAATGAAATAAGCCCAGCACAACAGAAAGACAAACACCACATGATTTCACTGTTATCCAAAATCTAAAACCGTTGAGCTTAATTTTTTAGAATTCTATACAACTTTTCAGAATTCTGTACAACTTTTCAGAACTTCTACAGAATGAAAGAGTAAACGGGTGCTTAACAGAAGGTGGAAGAAGAGGATGGACAGGGAAAGAGGAGATGCTGATCAAGAGGGACAAAGTTTCAGTTAAAAGATTTAGTGATTTACTGCACAGAACAATGAGCATAATAACAATGCAGTGTATATTTCAAAGTTTCTAAGAGTAGATTGTAAATATTTTCACCCCAAAAATTAAATATATGAGGTGCTGGAATTATCATGATTTAATCACAACATAAACATACCAAAACATTATATTAATAATTATATTAATGATTTAATCACAACATAAAACATACTATACCTCATACATACATACAATTAATATGTATCAATTAAAAATAAGTTTTAAGGAGAAGTTTCATTCCATAAGTATTTTATAGAAAATGACAGACTCAAAATTAGGGCCCTTACCCAGAGCACTCCCCCCAAAATACGAGTGGAATAAAGAGGCCTCTGTAAAAGGACTTAAAGAAGAAGCAATTTATTACAGAGAACTAGAGAAAATGACCAGTTACTTTGATACCGGTTACCTAGGAAAAGCTAATGTCACTTACACTATATGATCAAAAAATATGGTGTTAAAAAAACAAACAAACCTGTAATTATTACAGTAAAAGACACACTGTCATCAACCCTCTCAAAATACTCCCCCTTGCTTCAAACACACTTATCCCATTACTCTTGCTACTTTCTGAAGTAGTTCTAAAAGTCCTCCTTCGTGAAGGCCTTCAGCTGTACTGTTGTGGCTGCTTGGATGTCCTGAATCCAATCAACAATGTTTCCTTTTCATGGTTATTTTGACTTTGAGGAAGAGCCACAAGTCACAGTGCCAGATCCTGTGAATAATGTGGATAAGGTCACACTGTCAAGTTTTCATGAACCTGCCTTTCCATTGGATGGTACTCAGCAGCAGCAATCACTGCATTTTTAATCACACCTTGTAAAGACACTCTCAAAAGACGACTTTCAGAATTGCTTCAGAAAGTAGCAAGAATGATAGAATTAGTATGTTCAAAGTGTTCTGAGAGAGATTAATGGCAATGTGCCTTTTACTGTCATTAATTTTTAAAAATTTAAATATTCAACATTTATTTTTACCACACCTCATAAACACAGGAAGATTTCTTAAAACATTACAAAAATAAGGTTAAAAGACAAACTTACAATGGAACAAAAATTCATTATCTCTAATTAACAAAGACGTCTTATAAATTAATAAGAAAAACAACAAAATAAAATTAGAACATCCAAGGAACAGTTTAAAACATATTCAACCAGGGCCGAGGATTTAGCTCAGTGGTTTCACCACCTGCTGAGCAAGCGCAAGGACCCGAGTTCAATCTCCGGTACAAAAAAAAAAAAAATATATATATATATATATATATATTTTTTTTCAAGCTCATTAGACATCAAAGACATGCAAATGAAAACAATAATGAAATACAGTATTTGACAACTGCACATGTTGGTGAAACTGAGGAAATGGACACTTTCACACTGTTTAGAAAGTAAAAGCCTTCAGAGAAATAATCTGACAGTGCATCAAAATTACAAATATGTTAGACCTTTGATTCAAAGATTTGACCCCAAGAAATCCAATGCAGAGAAAGTAACAGGGAAAATGCGCAGAAATATAATTGCTAGTAACATAAACACGTAACAAAAATAAGAGTTCTTTGTCAAAGTACATTTGGTCAAATGTCATGCTATATACTGAGACAATACAACAGTAGGAGTCAATAAAAAGAATAAACTGGAGTACAGGGTACAAAACTCCTTTATAGTATGTTCCCATTTATGTAAAATCATTATGTCCTTATACATATGTGCATGAAAAAGTGTAGAAGAAAGCTCATCAAAATGTCAAGGCTGATCACCTCAGGTGTTTAGATTTAAATTCTTTACACTTTTCTCCACTAACTGAAATTTTCTACCATGAGCTTCAATTGTCTTTGGAAACAAGTAAAAAATATGCAATCAAGTGCAGTAGCGAAAAATAGAAATGACTCCAAGAGCTGAAATAATTTAACTGTAAATTGTGTTTAGAGCGTCACACATCCCAGTGAAAGTGTCTCTATGCAACTGAAAGTGAAGAACAGTGAAGAAGCAGGTAGCCAATCTACAGTTTCAGTTCCTCGCTACCCTTTCATTTCTACTTTGTCAATTCCAGTCTTTACCTAATATTTCTAATATAAATCCATTTCATCTTCCTAGTGTTAATAACATACAGCAAACATGAACTAATAAAAATTAAAAATGTTAATAACACTAGATTCTCCCACTAGTTACATATAGGAATTCAAGAGCAAAATCTATCCAAAGTAATGCTTGATTCTAGCTTGATACAAAAGCAAAGGCTTCCAACACCACTCCAAAACTTACAAATCTCCATATACAGAACAAGTACCACCACAAAAAAGTGATATCCACAAAAAAGTACAGAATAAGGGAAAAGATTACAAACATCTTGTTTGAATATTAAGCAACATTCACTTCCAATAGACTTTTCAAATATAGTACAATTGTTTAGAGTTGGGGAATAAAGTCTGATATAATCTATTCAGAAAATTTTCACCTTAAAGAGTAATTCAAACTCACCAACAAAAACAGATTATTTATCTTGACCAGTATAATACAGTGCAAATACATAAACAGTAGGTCTGAATTTATTGTTTGTACTGATATAACCAGCAGCACTCTATACTCATCCTAGTAACATACAAGCAAGAACCAGGAGGTTCTTAAATTCCCTCCTTATAAATCAAAACAATTACTTCCCCAAACCTAGAGTATATGTGAATGAAATTAGCAAGTATAGAGATGCAACTGCTATCTCTGCAGATTGGTTTCCACTAACCTGTGAGAAACAAAATGTATTTAAACTAAATAAACCACTAATAAATATGCTAGAAATAAATCCAAGATTTAAATCTCATTGTTCATATAAACTACAAATTAGGACTGTGTGGTATAGATCAGTGGTGGAAAGCTTGCCTAGAAAGCTACAGGCCTTGAGTTCAAGTGTCCAGTACCACAAAACAAAACAAACTTAAAATTAAAGACAAATGAGCAGGATAAATCTTCAGAGAAATTGCTTTTTACAGTACTCAAATGCTGAAAACATGGCCATGGAACAGAAATAACCAAACGCATTAAATTTTAGCAAAACACATCATTAAGTGAAGTGACTACATCTCACAAATGTCAGCTATATGATAACAGGACCTATACAAAACAATATTCAGAACATGTACTTTCAAATCAGCCCAAAACCTGAATCCAAGCTGACCTTGGAACAAATCACTTAACTTTTTAGAGCTTCTGTTTTCCAATCCATCAATGGGAATGTTTCCAACTAACACAAGGGTTTGGGGGTAAAAGTATGTTAGGCATGCATCAGTGCCTGGCCCATAATAAAAAACTACAATCATTGCTATTCTCTTCTCTTCCTGAATACTCCCTCTTTTCAATACCTTATATTTATTATAGGCCTAACCAGTATGATTGTGACTTTGCACACCTCAACAATCAAGTAGTAAAGAAAATATGCTAAGTAGGCTACAGATGGGGAAAAGTAAAGCCAAGAAGGGACTGATGAAATGCATAGGCTGAAGACTAAAGAGTCAAATAAAGGCCGGGGATTTAGGTCAGTGGTGCTGCCACCTGCCTCACAAGCAAATGCAACGTCCCAAGTTCGATCCCAGGCCCCCCTCCCCCCAAAAAGTCAAAGCAAAAGCAAGTTGTGAAGTAGAAGTCACTAGAATAGAAAAGATTTGCTCCAGGACACAACACCAAAAGAAAAAAAATTTTAACCAAGGTTCCAATACTGTTCTGAATGTATGAATTTCCTTAAAATTAACTACACTGACAATTCATTAATAAGTAAACTCTACGTGGGCAGGAAAAAGATCACACTGCTATTTCTTAAAGCACAACATATGGTCTGTACCAAATACTCACTTAAATAAAGCATGAAATCTAGATCCACAATAATAATTTGTATGCTCAGAAAACTCCACCATTCCTTCATTTACCTATTACAATTATCTATTAGGAGTCTATATGTGGTCAGATACACCACGATGCACTAGGAAATCAACGGTGAGCCAAACAGGCCAATTGCCTTCCTGGAGTTTACAATACAGCAGTTTATTCCTGAAAGAACATAGACTACTTACAACAACTGCTAAATTCTAGAAGTAAAAAAAAAAACCTTTGCATTAAGCTGGACAAGTGAGTTCAATTAATTGTTCCTAAACACTGACTATCTTAAAAAATTTTTTTAGGTTTCTCAGCTATTTTAGCTGTTAATTCTGGGCTCCACACTTTAAGGACATCTGACACTATACAATGTAAAACAAAAACAAAACCTGAAAACCATATCTTATAAAAAATGAGTTTTAGGCCTTAAGAAGACTCACAAGACATGACAACTGTCTTTACATTTGCTCTATACTATTCCAAATTAAATGTGAAAGTAACAAGAAAGTAGATTTGTTTCAACATAAATAATTCTAACAATGCAAGCTATTCAACAATAATTTGATCATCTTAGATTTCTGTAGGGCTGCAATACTTTACAAAAGACAAACTTTCATTTACTTGAAGTAATTTTTTAGAAGTATCTCCCTATTACAGTTTAGGAAACTAAGGCTCCAAGAATTTTACTAAGAATATGGGCAAGCCAGTAACAGAACGCGAATCCAACATCTAATGGAACAGCCGCCTCACAGCAATGTGCTTCCACTTCTAGATGTATTCAGGCACATACCAAATGGCCATCTGTCAGAAATATTGACCAAGAATATTCAAAAGTTCTTCCAGATCCAATCCTTTCAAAAATGCTAGTGGTCAATATATACTCCACGAAAAGATTCAATAAAGACTGCTCCTTTAGATTGTTAGATTGCAAGCTCCCTGAGGACAATGACTTTGCCATTCTTCCCTGATAATATTCCTGTCCCTGAAACACCTGAGTAGTTAACAGGTGCTCAACGAGTATTTGTTAAATATGCACAATTCTAATCATATAAACCACTATTACATAATTCATACATAAACACACATCACTATTAAAAAATAAAGGACCTGGGCCAGAGATTTAGCTCAGTGGTTCTGCCACCTGCCAAGCGCAAGGTCCCAAGTTCAAGCCCCGGTACCAAAAAAAAAAAAAAAAAAGGACTTGGCTAAACTACTAATAAATACAAAATCCCTTCTTAAAATCCTACCATACATTTAAAATTCCAATCTAAAGTCCTGAAACTTAACCTAATGAGTTTCTACAAGATATTCAATTTCAAAAAATGCAAACTATTCAGCAAGCCTGAAATAACCATAGTTAAAAGTAAAATATAAATCCTTGTAAGCGGAAAAGGCAAAATTTGAAGTTGTTGATGATAATTCATTAAGTGTGCCTGAACACTGTAAGAATGAAAAAATTTATAGATCTCTGACTTAAAGACAAACTCAGAGATTTTTACTCACATCTTTAGTTACTAAGCTGACACTTCCAAGAGTGCAAAATTATAGGTACATCCGTTGTACAGTACTGAGATTTGACAGAGCCTATACTCAGAGGTATTTGGCATCCACTTGGCATTACTAACACCAACAGGAAAAGAACAGCAAAGCTATTTTGTATTTTCTACCATAAGGCCTAGAATCGCCAAGCATCTTAAGAAATGTAAGAACCTACAAAAACCTACAGTATGCTCAAAAGTCCTTTTTAATTTACAAGCAAGGCATAATAACTACGTAAGTTTTACTGCAATTACAACAAATTATACCCTTTAAAATTTTCTGAACAAAGATGCTAATAACAAAAAATCTGGTTAACTTAAACGGTGAGTAGTTTAGGTTTATAATGATATGAGAACATACTAACACATTCTCTTACTCTGGGTCACACCACCTCGACCTACAACGTTACCGACAACTGGATGTGATCACAAACACAGGAACCACAACCAAGTCTTTTTCCCCCCTTTTGCTTTTTAAAATTAAGGTCTTGAAAGATCAGGTAAAAAGCGACCCCACACAACAGTATCGCAAAGTAACTCATCTTCAAAATCTATTACTAACAACCTCCGTTTCAGGGTATCTCCCCTAATAAATGAAAACATCAAGAAGAGCCGCTTTTCCGTCCCCGCAAGATCCACAGATAACATCTGGGATCCACATCTCATTGCCATCAGTCCCAGCCTGACTCCCCTTCCACAGCCTCACTCCCTTCGCTGCTGGGCACTCCTAGACCAGCAAGAAAGCCCGTTCCCCTAAAGAGCTTTCAGAATAAGGACAGAAGGAGTCACCTCTGGGTGACCCACGCCGACCCGGCTGGAGAATAGCAAAGGGCAATCCGAAAAGACCTGTTAATGCATAAACGCAACAAGTCCGAAACTCGGAACTCTCCCTTCGCCACTTCCCCGGCCCCCGGAGTCCGACTCACCTGAGCACCGGGCTGTAGGGGCTCCGCGAGCGCCGCCAGCTGCCGCCGCTGTAGGGGCTGGGGGACACGTCGCCGCCGCGCTCGTACGAGGACGCGCGGCTGTAGCTGCGCGAGCGCCGGCGGTAGGGGCTGGGCGAGCGCGGCCGCCGCGTGTAGGGACTGCCCCCGGCTGGGCTGGGCGAGCGGCGGCTCCGCGGGCCCGGGGCAGCGCGGTGCGAGCCTGGGCTGTCGTCGCGGCCCGGCGGGCTGGGGGAGCGCGGCCGCCGGCGGTAGGCGCGCGGTTCGGCCTTGTCGTCACGGTAGGCCTTGGGTGGCTCGCGGTAGGCGGACGGCGGCTCCTTGCCCGCGCGCGAGCGGCCGCGCCGCACCTTGGAATCGCGCTCCTTACGGCCGCCGCTACTGGACGTGGCCGAGGCACTCTTGCGGCGGCGCCCGCGGCTACTGCTCCGGCTGCCGCTCTCGGCGGGTTCGGCGCGATCGCCGTGCCGGCCGCGGCCCTTGGAGGCCTCGCCGCTGCGGGCGCTCTCCCGCCGCCGGTGCTCGCGGTGTCGCTCCCGGCTGCGGCCGCTGCTGCCGCGGCGCTCCCGCCGGGGCCCGCGCTCCGCGTCCTCCGCGCGCCGCGGCCCGGGCGACGAGGCCGGACTCCCGCCGCCGCCCCCGCTGCCGCCCGTCCCCCCGGCGCCCGCCCCCGCCGCCGCCGCCGCGCCGGCGCCCCCCAGCAGCAGCCCCTGCTCGGACTGCGAGCTCACGTCCTCGTACTCCGCCAGCGGGCTCGCGCCCCCGCCACCGCCGCCGCCGCCGTCGTCCTGCTGCGGCGCGGGCGCCGGGAAGGCGCGGCGCTTCTCCGCCTCCTGCCCGGCGCGGGGCCCGCGGCGCCGCTTCTGCCGCCCGCCCGCGCGCCTCTTGCCTCGCGCCAGCCGCTTGCCCTCCGGCGCGGCGCCCGCGCTGAAGCAGGACGCGGAGGCGGCGGCGGCGGCGGCGGCGGCGGCGGCAGCCGTGCCGGGCGCGGCCAGGAAGAGCAGAGGCGGCGGCGGCGGCGGCGGCTGCAGGAGCTGCGGCTGCAGGAGCGGCAGGAGCAGCGGCGGCTGCTGCGGGGACAGGAACCGCCGGCGCTTGCGGCGCTCCTCCAACTTCTTCTCGGCCCAGCTCAGGCCCGCGCCGCCCCCCAGCGCGGGGTCAGCGCTGCTCGGCATCGCCCCGGGCGCGGCTCACGCGCGGGCCATCCCCGGGGCGGCGGGCGGCGGGGGGACGCGGCGCGGCGGGGCGCGGCGGGGCGAGTCCGGAGTCCTCAGGCGCCGCCCGGGCGGGGAGCGGCTCGGGCCGGCGCGACGCGGAAGTGCCCCTTGGCCGCCGCCGCTTTACTCCATAGCGCCCTGACGTCGGGGGCGAGCGAGACGACAACACGCCTCCGCGTCGACGTTGTCCTCCTCCCGCGGTGGCGGCGGCAGCGGGGCGGCCGGGCCTCGCGCTCTCTGCGGCCGGCGCGGCGGGGCGGGGCACCGCTTCCGGGGCGGTGGAGGCGGGGCGCCCCGGAGTCTGGGGCGCTGGGGACGGCTCTGACTTTCTTCTTCCTCCGTCGCTCCTTCTCTCTCTCCCTCCCTGCACGAGGAGGCTTCCTGGCGTGCGCGGCCGGCCGGGGCTCGCTCCTCCCCTTCCCTCTCCGCTGTTCGTCAGGAGGGGGGGAGGTCGATGGGAATCTCTGGTTGGGCCCCAACCTCCACAACCCCTCCTTCTACCCGCACTCTTTCGCTAACCCCCCCCAACACTGGAAGCCTTGACGCGAGGTCGGGAGCGCGCACGTACGTCACGCTCCGAGAGAGACGACGATGAGTGGCGGCGCAGGGCGAGGGAGGCGGGAGTAAAGGTGCTGCGCGCGCTGGCGTGCTCGCTCCCGCCAGGCACCGACAATCCGCACCGGAAGTGGCGTAAGTACAAATCGCTCCGCTTCCGGTGAGGGGTAGAACTGCGTGTGAAGAAGGGTTAAAGAAAGGAGAGGAGTCTTGCGTCGCCCCCTGCTGTCGCCAAGACTGTCCCAGCGGTGGCCCGCCTGCGGTGTCTGTTGCCAGCGGTCAACACGCGTGGCCTACTCTTGGTTCTCTGCGGACACCATCCTGCCTGCCTCTTGGGGGAGAGGTCATGGCCCGGATGACAATCCCTGGAGACCTTGCGAGGAAGAGTACGTTGGTGACTTTCTGGGCCGGGCAGCTTCCCAGTCCAAGCTCCGCCAAGCCGGGATCGGGACAGCTGCTCTGGAAGAGAAGACGCCGCGCGAAGGAGGGCGGGATGACGTTAGCTTAGCCAGTCTCACGGACACCTAAGTTCCAGCCCCAGCCTAAAAATATACTTGGTAATCAATCACAGCCTCGGGCATCAGTGACACTGAAGTTTGCTTTATAAAAATAAAACAACAAACTTTAAATCAGTCTGGGGAGTATATGGAATATTAAAAGAGACTACTGAAAATCCCAGAATTTATTTGCCAGGGGCCTTCAAGTGAAAACATATAGGAATGAGGGCTGCTTCCTGAGCACTTCATCCACTTTCACCCTAATATCTAAACCTATGGGGCGACCAAACATAAACGTATAAAGACCTTGCTGCGAATTTCTTGTCTTAGCAGGATTGACCTTCAGTCATAGTTTGGGCACTCAGGATGATTAGATTACAATCTAAATGGCTTATTGGCTTGTAGTATGGTTGGAAAGGAAAGCTAAACAATTTGTTCAGTGACTACACGTAGTGATCCCTTTGCAAGTTTTTTTGTTCAGCTCATCAGTTGGTTCTTAGTTTTTAAGTACTTTGCAGTTACCCATCATTCATATACAGTATTAGTGTAAACTTAATCAGCCTGACATCACTGTATCACAGAATGGACTGATTTAAGATCACACATCATGGAGCGAATACAAAGGGATGTTTGTTTGCTAAAGGAAAAGGCTTGAGTGGGCCACATAGGGGGGCCAGCTGAACAGAAAAGTAGGAAATAGATTGCCTAAAGCAAATTTCTCTTAGTACTGCTGAATGAAGGTCCTGTAGCCAACTTTCTATCAAAGAATAGTAAGTGGTTCTTTACAAAAAATAAGATCAACCTGCCCCAGAGTCAACTGTTAAAAAGCTGAGATAACAGAGCAAAGAATAGGTTTATCTAGCACATTCCCAAACCCCTTACGAGGTCCACTTGGTAATGTCATGTATCGAACGCTACAAAGAAAACTTGGTCCACAGTAAACGGATACTTTCCAACCCCAGCAGCAAGCAGAAAAATATTTTTAGTGAGGTTCTGCCACCCACATCTTCCTGAAAGAGTCTTATCTTGGTAAGGAGGTGAATGAAGCATTTTGAGCTCCCCAAAGACTTGTCCACATGCTTTGAAATACTCATAATAGGATTCAAATTCCATTAAACAACTGAGCTTTAAATGAGAGGCTATATATTTCTATAAGCCCATCTGCTTTCCTACATAGATACTTGAAATTATCCTTTGGGACTGTGGGACTGCATAACCTTTGTTCCTTTTCTCTAGCCCCATTGTGATTAAATGTGAGTTAATGGATAAAGGTGCTTGTTAGTTTTGGGACACTAGATAAAATCTGTAACAGACCTAAAGTCCCAAAGTAAACTACTCAACTCCTTGTTTGCCTGGAACTGATGTTCTGGACACCACAATCTATAGAACAAGCTGCAAATGTCTGCTGACCATCAATACGTGACAGTCGACCACTAACCTTTGTCCCTTTTCTTTAATTCTATATGTTAACTTCCCCCTCAACCCCCTATAAGAACAGCCTCGGACTCTGAGCCAGTTGCCTCTCTAAGCTATTTTGCTTTGGGAGTGCCGTCTGGCCAGACTAATAAAGGTCTGTTTTACTTTCCAACTTGTCCGGTGTGTTCCTTCCCGGGTGTTCTTTGCTGCAGTCAGCTCCTCGGAGCATTTGGTAAGGCCCTCGGTCTTACAGGACTATATTTTTGTATATTGCTGGTTGTGTGGTCCTGGTTTAAAAAAGAGGCAGTAGGTTTTTTGACTTTCTTTATCTGACAGGTCATATCATACCATATCAGTTGTTCTTACAGTGGTAAGACCCTTTCAGTAAATTTGCATAGTCAAAACTATTTTAATAATGTAAAATAATTTATCTTTCACTTCCTTTGTATCACACATGTACAAAGGAGTTTTCCAGAGGCAACATGATAGAACATCATCATTCTTTGGCTAATGAAATATGTGCTTGTAACCTCAGTTGTTTTCTAGAATATTCTAAGGTGTTAGGTTTCTAAAATGTGTAAACATTTGTAATATCTACATAAATCAGTGAATCAATATTTTCCAAGCAAACAGTAGTTGATGGTACAGATCATGAGTAAAAGATTCATTGAAAGTACAAGACAGACTTTAATATAACAATACAAAAAGTTCATTTATATTCTTTCAGATTCCACGTTTCAACTGACTTATAAGCAACTACCATGCAGTTTTGCTAAAGTATCAAAGAATAAGACAGTTACAACCCCCTCCCCATTTTGTACAACATACATGTTTTCATTAAAACAGCATATTGCAACAAATTGGATAAAAAGATATAAGAATCCAGTTTCCTTTACATTAAATCAGGCAATAGAGTGCAAAAAGTTAAAATGATAAACCTAAATTTTTTCATTTTTTAAATGTAGTTTCTTTCCTTTCAATGAGTTATTTAGCTGGGCATGGTGGTGCACATCTCTAATCCCAGCACTTAAGAGGCTGAGGCAGGAGGATCAGCACGAATCTGAGGCCAGCTAGCCTAAACTACATAGTAAGATCCTGTCTCAAAAAATAAAAAATAAATAAATGTATTGTTTGTGCTAATATAGGGTCATTCTGATTTTAAATACCTGATTTTAAAATTTCTTTTTATATCTAATAGTCAATATCGATACATATGCCTTCATACACAAAAGTTCTTTGCAGTCTTCATAAATATTAAAGGGCTTCATACCAAATACTAAACCACAAAAAATCATGGTTCTTCCCTTCATGCTTCTTATGGTACAAAGAATGTCTAGTAAGATTCTACTAGAGCAAATATGTCATCCACAGTCATCCTACAATCTTATAATTAGAAACACAGTCTCTATCAACATTACTCTCCTTTTATGGCTTACATTTTACACATCTCCCCAAAGCCTCATGCACCCATAAGTGGGGCTTTGGGGAAGAGACTGGATCATGGGTGTGTGACACTGGATTAGTCCTCTAATGAGTTTATGGCTAGGCATGATGTTGGGAGGTGAAGCCTTGTCTAAGGAGGTGGGTCACTGTGGGAATGGCCTAGAAGGGTATATATAGATATACTTCCTCCTGCTTTGATTGCTGTTGCCTCCTGTCTGCCATACCATGAACTGTTCCTCCTCTGCCATGCCCCTCTGCCATGTGTCCTACCAACTGGAACCAACGGACTCTGGACTGAAACCTCTACAACTGTAATCTAAAATAAACCTCTCCTCCTTTAATCGTGAGTGTGTTGGGTATTTTTTTTTTCCCAGCAATGAGGAAGCCAAAAGCTACATCTCCCAGCGTTCTTTGCAGATGAAGGTTGTGACCACAGGTGCCTGCTGATGCAATGTAAGGGAAAGTTATTGCATGACACTTTTGGAAATTCTTTACATGGAAGGTCAATTTAGCTGGCCTCACCTTTTCCTCTTCACCTTACATCTTTATATCTGGAACTCAAATGCAGCTCTGGAGTTTGAACAGCCATGATGTGACTACAAGAGAATAAGCACAGGCTATTTACAGCTGGGTAAAGGAAAGACGTAAAGATCTCACGGATTAATCAGACCAGTCTTGGACAAAACAAAAACAAAAATGAAATTTAAAAAACCATAAAATTGTCTATTGCTTTAAACCACTGATGTTTGCAATTTTATTATAGCCAAATTAAATATTTTTTATAACCTGATGTCCCCATTCCACTTCCATGGAGAATATCATGAATTAATGGCAATGGTCCTTCCTGCTCATCCTAAATATAGCCTCATACTCCTTCACACACATTGCTTCATACACAGTCATCCATTGCAATACATCAGAGATGGTATCATCATTAAAATTATTTCTCATTCCTGTCCTGGAGTAATTTCTGTGATTATTTGGTGACTTTTTGGTCCATAAACAGGATACATGCCCTGTAATAAAACTACATGTGTTAGTACAAGTTATTCCTTATTTATAGACACACACCCATATATTAAATTATACAAGTGTAAAGGAATATATTTGATTGGGAAAATATTTTTAAACCTGTAATTTAATCGAATGTTTATGTGCTCTTAGATATTAACATTCAGGAATATGTTGGAGTTCAAATACAGAGCAAGAACATACTAAATTGCCAATTATATCAATTTTAAAAGTTGACAGAAAGCATGAACAAATGTGAACAGCTCATCTATGCTTTGTTAAAATTTCTCATAAGCAGATTTTTAACATCTTAGAATATACTATTGGTAATACAGGTCACAGAAATAATTTGTACCAGAACTTTCCAACTGGCAGTGTGAATCTTATTTTGTTTATAGACCATTTCTGTGGAAGTATTAGAATCAGCCTTCAAGACTTGTTTCATCCTTACATTTATGGCCAGTTGATTTTTAAGAAGGGTGCCAAGACAATTCTCAAGAGAAGAATAGTCTTTTCAATAAATGGTGGTGGGACAACTAGATAGCCACATGCAAAAGAATAAAGTTTACCCCCAACTTCATACCATAAAAAAAACCTCAAAATGAATCAGAGACTTTAGTGTAAGAGCCAATAATGCAAAGATAAATAATCCCATTAAAAGCTGGTTAGAGGATTAAGCAAGATAAATGATTTCTGGAGATATAATTTACAGTACAGTGACTATAGTGAGTGATTCTGTATTGCATCTTTGAAGTTTGCTATGACAGTGGGTCTTAAGTGTTAGTACAAAAAAGTAGTTGTAGTACAAAAAAATAGCTTTTGGCATCACCCCCTGCCCCTGTGTTAAGAATCAAACTCAGGACCTTGCCTTGACAGGCAAGTGTGGTGCAGCTGAGCTAAATCCCCGGCCCTCAAAAAAAAAAAATAGTTTAAAGGATTTGAATAGACAGTTCTCCAAAGAAGGCATACAAATGGGGGGAAAAAACTCAGAGGAAAAGATACTTGACATCATTAACCATTAGGACAATTCAAATCTGAACCACCATGAGATACCATTTCAAACACTAAGATGACTATAATTAATAGTCAATTTTTTTCAAGGATGTGGAGAAATTGGAACCTTCATGCAAGGCTAGTGAAAAGGGGAAAATGGTGTGACCACTTTCGAAAGCAGTTTAGCAGTTCCTCAAAGTGCTAAACCTAGAATTACCATTACCATATGACCCAGTAATTCCATTACTAGTCCACATACCTACAGCATATGAAAATAGACATGTACACAAATGTTTATAGCAGAATAATTTAAAATAGAAAAAAAGTGAAAACAATCCAAAATGCCCATCCATTGATGAACAAATAGAAGGTAGCATACGCATGCAGTGGAGTGTTGTTCAGCAAAAAAAGAAATGAATTTGTGATACATGCTATGATCTGGATAAATTTTATTTTGTTTTGTTTTTCAAGACACGGTCTCGCTATGTAGTCCAGGCTGTCCTTGAACTCATTATGTAGCCCAGGCTGGCCTCAAACTCATGGTGATCTTTCTGCCTCAGCCTGCCTCAGTGCTGGGATTACAGGCATGCGGCACCACACCTGGCCATGATATGGATAAATCTTGAAAATGTTATGCTCAGTGAAAGAAGCCTTGGTATCTCTCTTTTAATCATTACCTGAATTACAAGTGGTTGGTCTAATTCCCATTTAACAGTTGAGGAAACAAAGTGCAAAGAGACTAAGTTGCCCAAAGCCACCTAAACCATGATGTAAAACTAGGAATTTAACCTTAAAACATATCCATGTACTAAAATCAAAATGGATCAAAGATCTAAATGTTAAAACAGGAACACTTAACCTGCTGGAAGATAAAATAGGTCAAACTCTCAGAGTCATAAGTGTAGGCAA
This sequence comes from Heterocephalus glaber, assembly GCF_053883595.1. Taxonomy (NCBI): domain Eukaryota; kingdom Metazoa; phylum Chordata; class Mammalia; order Rodentia; family Bathyergidae; genus Heterocephalus; species Heterocephalus glaber. The sequence continues at coordinate 28,696,325 of NW_028258381.1, forward strand.
GGACTTTCTGAACAGAACCCCCAAGGCACAAGAAATAGTGTAATACTGAGAATCAACAAATGGGATCATATCAAATTAAAAAGCTGCTGCACAGCAAAGGAAATAACCGTCAGCATGAAAAGACAACCTATAGAATGGGAAGAAAAAAATCCAGCTTTCCCTCAGACAGGACTAACACCTAGAATATATAAAGAACTCAAATGGAAAGAAGATCAAGGGACTCAGAGAGAAGGGGAAAGGGGATAGGAGGGGAGGGAAAGGGGGTGACACAAGAGTACATGTACCAACTCCGTCATCACTACGTGCTGCAAGCATGTACTAAGAGAAAATAAAAACACAAAAAATTTCCAGTGGAAATTAAGGATTAAAAGTTCAAATCTTATCAAAACTGTAACATTTAGCCCAATCTCTCCACATGCACTCTCTCAATGGAAACAGATTTACATGAATCAAATGTCCAAGTCACTCCAGCTACCTTGGGAAAGAACCCTGGTTTCTTTTATCCCCGATCCAGTATTCTTGACATCAAACTCATAGTTATCAAATTCACTAGTAGTCCTCAAAGATATTCCCAGGGGTAAGCAGGCTGTGAACATTATCAGGAGATTAGTTTTACCCGAGTGTGGTGGTATATGCCTGTGATTCCAGAGCTTGTGAGGCTAAACCAGGAGGATCACCTCAAATCAAGACCAACCTGGGTTACAGGCTGTGAGTTTAAGTGTGGCCTGGACTGCATAGAAAAACCTTGTCTCAAAAAAAAGGGGAAATCAGTTTTAAGATCCTCAACTTTTGTACTTCTAAAATTGATCTTGTTAAGAATGTACCAGGGTTCAAGTGTCCTTCTAGTTGTTTCTTCAACTTTACAAAAGAAAGGTACTTTCAGTCATTCTCTAAACTTCATGACGCACATTGTCTAAAGCTATAAGAACAAAGACAAAACAAGACACAATTCAAAATATTAGTGTGGGAAGCCTTTTCAAATCATGGCAATCTATCTCATCGCAGGAGTAAGTACAGTAATAATCTTCTATAGACACATGTCCTAATGAGACAGGCCACACTAATGTCTAAATATTTTGGGGATGGAAGTGTACCTCAGTGATAAAACATCTAGCTTGCACAAGGCCCTGGGTTTGATCCCCAGTACCACAGTTAAACACACAAACAAACCCACTTAAACACTGTTGACAAGCCAACTGTGTGGCACACACCTGTAATCCTATCTACTCAAAAGGCTGAAGAAGGAGAAACACAACTTAGTGAGACCCTGTCTCAAAATAAAAGGGGCTGGGGATGTAGCCCAGCACCCCCTGGGTTTAATCCCAGTACTTACCCCCAAAATATATATATGCATAAAATATATACACACACATATATGTGTGTGTTTGTATGTATCAGTGTGAATTACATTGTTTTAATCAATTGTGTATTACTGGTAATTGAAATTATAACTCACTCAAGAAGAAAAAATTAAACACATAATTTTCAATTTAACACATATTTTTATGGCAGGATATACAATAAGGTAATCAATAAAATATTGAAGCCAAAAAGTAATTCACATATCACATTATGATAAATTTATGCGAGAGAAATAGAATGGAAATAAAAATTTGAAGAGATAAAGGAACAATGTAAAATTTTGCCTATAAGGAAGGTTGGTGTGGTTTTTCTAAAAGAATGATAGATGCCAAATTGCTATAGTTTGAGTCTCTTCTACATACAGAAGAAAGACATAACAATTTTATTTTATTATTTTTTTTTTAAAGTATTTTTTTTCTTTTTTTTTTTTGGTACCGGGGATCGAACTCAGGTCCTTGTGCTTGCGCAGCAGGCGACGAAACCACTGAGCTAAATCCCCGGCCCCTAACAATTTTATTTTTAACTGTTAATATTTACAATATGACAGAAAATTTCTTCCTTCACAGCCATTTAAATTTATAATGAAAAATCTTAAATGTCAACTTAAAATGTGCAAAGAAATAGATTTTTAAAATTATTTTACTAAGTACAAGCCAAAAAAACCCCAAACAAAACAAACAGGCAAACAAGCAAAACAAGCAAACATTCAAACAAGCAAACTTGAAGGCCACTTTTTTTGAAACAGGGTCTTGCTATGTAGTTTAGGGTGGTCTCAAACTCACTATGTAGCCCAGGCTGCCCTTGAACTCATGGTGATCCTCCTGCCTCAGCCTCCCAAATGCTGGGATTACAGGTGTGTGGCACCACACCCAGCAAGAAGGCCACTCAAGGTAACTCAAGGTAAATCCACTACTGCCTCAGTACCCCTCTCTGCTAACTGTTAACTCAGTATCATTATTTCCACACAAAAAGAAAGCACATTATTATTTAAAAATCAATGATTTAAAGTTATGAAATAGCAGAGATGTTTTTCTTCCACCCTTGAATGTTGCCACCTTTTCTTATACAATTTCTCCAGGCACCTCAGTACAAGCTACTGAATAATGAGAGAGGCTTCTACCTAAAACCCTTCTATTGATCCAATAATGTAAACCAAAAAGTACTAACTCCTCTGTGTGACTTGTTACTTTGCGCAACCCAAGTCCCATTTATCAATCCAGCCTCAGCTTTCTGCCTCCTCTTAAGCTTTCTCTGCACTTGAGTCATACGGAACTTTTTCATTTTTTGAAGGTACTGAATCTCTCTCAACTCTAATTCTTCACAAGGGATTTTTCCCTCTATTTGAAACACACACACACACCTCCTACCTCCCAACTAGATCTCATTTTTACATATTTTCAAATCTCAATTTGGTTATTGCTTATTGCTTTCTTGGATACCCCCACCGCTACCACCACTAAAGTAGCAAGGAGTGCTCCTCCTCTGTGTCTCTGGTGAATAGTGTCCTTCCTCATCCTGCGTGTATTACAATCACTCCTTTTTCTATTTCTTACAATAGATAGTAGGCTGCAAAATAGTAAGGGTGTACTTAGCATCATATTCTTACTTATAAGCTGTATTAGTCAGCTTTCCCATCACTGGATGCGAAACCTGACACACACAACTTAAAGGAGGAAACGTTTAATTTGGCTCATGGTGTTCAGAGGATGCAGTACATGGTCAGCTGGCTCCAAGGCAGGAACATCATGGCAGAAGGACATGGTGAAGCAAAGACACTTAGTTCATGGTGACCAGGAAGCAGAACACGGGGACAGTGCTACAGAGGAAAGAGTGAGGACCATATGTAGTACCCAAGGTCATGCCTACTTGACCTACCCAGACACACCCAGAAGTATGTCTTACCTATCCCCAGGTAGCTCCTGAGCCAATCAAATTGACACAAGTAAGTTTAACCACACAATCCTACTTATTAACCATAATATAGTATTCTGAAGCCCTAGCCCAAAGTAGAGACACTTAATGAATATTTAGACAACTAATATATGGATAGGTTGGTTTTGCTGATTCATCAATTAAAATACTTTCATGGAAAGCAACTGCTACTTCAAGCATTTTAAGAGTATTAAGCTTTTCACTTAAGTGATAAAGAAATTTATTGGAAGGGAATTAAGGGAACACACATTGACAGAAAGCTTGAAATACCAGGTATGACAAACAGAGACCCACATGGCTTCAGACAGCCACAAAGTAGGAAGTCTTTTTTGCAGAAATAGTCTTGGAAGGACACAACTACCTTTGCTGTTGGGCAGGGCAGCTATCATTTGGGATTCCCCCTCAAAGCCCTTGAAGATAATCTTCCTACTGCTGTGATTTAAATATCACAGATTCTTTGTCTTTGAGTCACATGCGCAAGAATCAAAGTTCTGGAGAAATGATCAGGAGCTAAGCTAGATCATGTCCCCACGAGGTGGGAGCATCAGTACATGGCCCTTCATGCTCAGAGAGTGTGAGAAGGAGGGTTTGCCTCTTACCAAGACAGTGGGGAGGGAATTCCCTCAAATAGAAAGGGTGGGACACAGTGCCAGCTTAAAAAGTACAGCTGTCAGCTACAGCTGTCCAGAACGAAAGTGAAGTATGTGTTCCAAAACAGGGCTATTTGTGTTGGTGCCATGCATATTGAGGGCATCTAGAATGGCTTAAAAAGTAAGGAAAACATGAATTGAGTGTCATGTTTTTAGAGATGCTCTTAAGGAAACAATTTTCATTTTGTTTTCAAAAGGAATACTCAAGAGGGCCAGGAATTTAGCTCAATGATGCTGCTGCTTGCCTTGCAAGCGCAAGATTCCAAGTACCAAAAGAAGATTCAGTACCAAAAAAAAAAAAAAAAAGGAATACTCAGGAATTTGGATATAGCTACCCTAGAAGTTTTATTTCATGACATGCTTGGAGAAGGATAGAAGGAAAAATTGCTAAATAGGTATTTTAATCATGAACTGAAAAGAACATATTATTTTGTGTTGCATTATTAAAAGTTTTTTAGTGCCCCAGTTTCATTTAGAGCATGCAAGTATACCTTTCTGTGGAAATTGCCATGAACCTAGAAAACCAAGGTGGATTTTTTTGTTTTTTTTTCCTTTGGTTTCTTTTTTGATGGTGGGAACTGAACCCAGGGCCTTTGCACTGAGCTACATCCCCAGCCTTTTATTATTTATTATTTAAATCCTGGTCTTTCTCAGTCTCTGGGCTGGGCTTGAACTTGCAATCATCCTGCCTTACCCTCTAAGAGTGCTGAGATTACAGGTATGTGCCACCATGCCCAGCTGCAAGGGTCTTTGAAAATCACTGTATGAAATTTTAAACATCTGTATTAATTTTGAGAAAACTTTGTGTACTAAACATTTAATAATCTAGTAAGAGTCCATGCTTGTAGGAAGAAGATAAGGGGTTGTCTTAGACACAGAAGAAATGAACCACATTAGAAGACAAAACTAAAACAAAACCCAATAGTGTAAATTTGACAAACCAGGGATGAAAAAAGAAATACATATCCACGTAAAAGCCTGTACATGAGGCCAGGCATGGTGGCACACACCTGTAATCCCAGCACTGGGGAGGCTGAGGCAGAAGGATCGACCTGAGTTCAAGGCCAGCCTGGGCTACATAGCGGGTTCAAGGCCAGTTTGAACTGTACAGCAAGACTCTGTCTCAAAAGACAAACAAACAAACCAACCTGTACATGGATATTTATGGCAGCTTTATTCGTAAGTGATAAAATTTGGAAACAACCAAGATGTTCTTCAAAAAGTGATTGAAAAACTTTCTTACTTTCATAAGTAGAATATTATTCAGTGATAGAAAGAATTTAGTCAAGCCACAAAAAGACAAGAAGAAAACTTAAGTGAATATTGCTAAGTGAAAGAAGCCAATCTGAAAAGGTTACATACCATATGACATTCTGGAAAAGGTAAAACTATGGAGACAATAACAAGATGACTGGTTCCCAATGGATATGTTTAAGAACATAGAACTGCTTATGATACTATAAAAGTGAACACATGCCATTTTACATTTGTCAAAAATCACACAATCTATGTCACAAACAGTGAACCCAACTGTAAACTTTGGACTTAGGTGAATAATAATGTATCTATATTGGCTCATCAATTGTAACAAATGTAGCACATTAAGGAAAGATATAAATAGAGGAAGCTGGTTGGGGCCATGTGGGAAGGGTATATAGGAACTTTACCCTTGCCATTCAATTTTTCTGTAAAATTAAAAATGCTCAAAAAAAAAAAAAAAGCCCAAAAGCCAGGTGTGTTAGTGCATGCCTATAATCCCAGCAATCTGTGAGGTTGAGGCAGGAGGATTACAAATTGAAGCCCAGCCTGGGCAACTTGGTGATTTAATAAGAACTTGACCCAACACAAAACAGAACAGAACAGAACAGAACAGAACAGAACAGAACAGAATGGAACAGAACAGAATGGAACGGAACGGAACGGAACGGAACGGAACGGAACAGAACAGAGCAAAGCACACACACACACACACACACACACACACACCCCAATAAGAAGGTAAGAAGGACTGGGAATATAGTCCAAAGGCCTTGGGTTCAATCCCCACTTCTTGAAGGAGGAAAAAAAAGAGAAAGAATTAATCCATGTGGCTCTAACTCATTTGCTTCTATCACTAATTCCCTTGGATAGATATGCCACAGTTTGCTTATCCATTCACCTACTGGAGGACATCTTGTTTGCTTCCAGATGTTGGCAATTATGAATCATTGCCATAATCATTTGTGTGCAAGTTTCTGTGTAAACATAGTTTTTCAAATCAGTTGGGTAAATAACTAGGAATACAATTGCTGGATCATATGCTAAGACTATGTTGAGACTATTTTTAACTTGGCGTCAATCTGCCAAACTGTCTTCCAAAGTATCTGTACCATTTTTCATTCCCACCAGCAAGCGAAGACAATTCCTGTTCACATGCTCATCAATATTTTAAATGTAGCAATTCAAATGGGTACGGAATGGCATCTCATTATTTTAATTTGAAGTTTCTTCATGACAAATACTGCCGAGCATTTTTTCTATTTGTTTATCATCTCTGTATCTTTTTTGATGTGTTGGTTTGTTTGTTTCCCAGGTCTTTGCGAAATGGGTTTAAATGGATTTCCATTTTTGATTAGGTTCTTTTCCTCCCTCCTCCCTTCCTCCTTGTCCTCCTCTTTCTTCTCATCTTTCCTCTCCTTCTCCATCTTCTTCTCCTTCCTCCTCCTCCTCCTCTTCCTCTTCTTCTTTTTCTTTCTTCTCCTTTTTTTTGGTACCGGGGATCAAACTCGGGTCCTTGTGCTTGCGCAGCAGGCGGCGAAACCACTGAGCTAAATCCCTGGCCCTTTTTCTTTCTTCTTGAGACAAGGTCTCATTATGTTGCCCATAGGTCTCGAACTTGTGAGCTCAAAGAATCCTCCTACCTCAGCCTCCTAAGTCACCAGGACTAGTTTTGTGACACCATTCGGGGCTGAGTTTTTTATTATAGAGCTTTAAGAGGTCTTTGTATACAGTAATAGCCAGGTATGATGGTGCACATCTGTAATTCCAGCACTCTGAGAGGCTGAGGCAGGTGGATCTCAACTTCAAGTCCAATGTGGGCAAATTAGCCACTTAGAGAAATGCTGTCTCAGTGTGATCACTCCCTCCAAAAGAATTCTTTATATATCTTGGATGCAAATCTTTTCTTAGATACATATTGTGCAAATGTTTTCTTCTAGTCTGAAGCTTGTCTTTTGATTCTCTTTCACAGAACAGAATTTTTTATTTTCATAAAGTAAACTTTTCAAGCTTTTCTTTCATGGACCATGCTTTGATGTATTTAAAAATTCATCACCAAATTCAAGGGCACCTAGATTTTCTCCTATGTTTTCCACTAGATGTTTTATAGCCTTATATTTATATGAAGATCTAAAATCCATTTTTAGTTAATTTTTGTCAAAGGTATGTAACAGTTATTTTTAATATTTTATTTTTAGTTCATTACTAGTATTTAAAAATGCTATTTTTGCATAGGGACCTGCTATACTTGTAGCTGGATAAATTCACATGTGCATTCCATCAAGTTCTTTGAAGATTCTTTAGGACTTTATAATAAAGTGTTTTTTCTTTTTCCTTTTCAAAATGCATTAATTTTTATTCTTTTCGTGTGTTTTTTAACAGAGTTGGATCTCTACTACGGTGCCAGATAGAAGTGGTAGAGCTAACATCTTTACACTGCTTTTAATCCTAGACAGAAATCCAGAATGGCATTCAGTATATATTATTCACAGATGCCCTTTATAAGTTTAGTGAAGGTCCTATTTCTCAGTTACTGAGTATTTTTATCACGAATAGGTACAGATGTTCTCAATTCTTTCCCTCCATCTATTGATATGATATACTTTTTGGAATTTATTTTCCTAAAGTGGTGAAGTACATTGATTGAGATAATTGTACAATTTTTCTTGTGTAGTCTGTTACTATGGTGAATTGCATCGATTACTTTTCACGTGCTAAAACCAACTGTTCAATCCTCCAAGAAACCCTTCTTGTCCGCATACACTACCATTTGCATATATTATTAAATTTGGCTTGCTAACATTTTGTTAAGGATTTTTGCACCTAAATAAATGAAGGATACTGGTTTTTACAATTTTTATTTAAATGTTTTTTCCAGTTTTGATACCATAGGAATGCTGGTTTCTTAAATGAGTTGAAATTATTTCCTCCTCTGTTTTTGGCAAGAATTTGTATAAAACTTGTACTTTTTTTATACCTTTGATAGAATTAACCAGTAAAGTAATTTGGATCTAGGACCTTTTTATTTTGTGAGAAGGCTTTCAATTACAAATTTGATTCCTTTAATTTAAGTCAGTTTGGGTTATTTGTGATACACAAGGAATTTGTTGATTTTGTCTGAGCTGTGAAATCTACTAGTAAAAAATTCTTCACAGTAGTAGTTTATTATCTCCTAGTCTGTTGTGATCTTCCAACACTAATATTTAAAAAAAATTTTAGATAATCTGTGTAGTTACTAGCTTATCATTTTTATTCATTTTTCCAAACTGACAGCTTTTGGTTATTTATTTTCCTCTTTGACCATTTTCTATTTCATTAACTTTTACTATTTTACTTACTACTTCTTTCCTTCTTCTTTCTTTTGGTTTAATTTATCCTTCTTTTTCTAGCTTTTTAAGGATGACATTTATATTATTTTAGATCCTATTGAAAATATGTTTAAAGCTACACTTTCTCAACTCTGCTTTAGCTGTATTTCACGAATTTTTGATAGGTTATGTTTTTATTATTTGACTCAAAACATTTTTTATTTTCTTTGCATTTCTATTTCCCAACTCCTAAGTTATTATAAAGCTGTTGATTATCCAGGTAGTTAGAGAGTTCTCATACATCTTTTGGCTACTGGCTTCTAATTTAATTCCATCGAGGTCAGAAAACATACTTACTATGATTTCAGTCCATCTAATTTATTGAGACTTTTTTTATTGCCCAAAACAACGGCTTATTTTAATGAACACTATACATTCACTTCAAAAGAGTGTGTTACATATTTTTCATTCATTGGGTGTAGTGTTCTATAAGAGGAAAGTTTTATAGAGGTCAATTAGGTCATTGGTTTACAGGTCTTGAACATTCTTAAACATTTGCTTCTTTATGTATCAGTTTCTGAGATGAGTGTGACATCTCCAATAGAAATTAAAGAATTTTCTACTCCTTTAACTCTATCACTTTTTACTTTACATATTTGGAACATTGTTTAATGGATGGATTTAGTAATATTATGTCTTTCTGATGAACTCAAATCTCTTCTTCCATTCCTTTTATCAAACAGAATATAGTTATATCTGCTTTAGTCTTTGTTCCAAAAGTTACAGTATTCTTACCTGGATACAGTGGTGCATGCCTGTAACCCCAGCTACTCAGGAGACTGAGGCAGAATGGTCACAAGTTTGAGGGAAGCCTGGGCAACTTTGTACTTAAGACCCTGTCTCAAAATAAAAAATTACTTTGAAAAAAGGACTAGGGGGCTGGGGATTTAGCTCACTTGTGCAGCCACTTGCCTTGCAAGCGCAAGGTCCTGAGTTCCATCCCTGGTACAAAACAAAAAAGGCTGGGGATGAAGCTTAGAGATAGAGTGCTCCTGGATTCAATTCCCATTACATTAAGGGGGGGAAAAGTTACTGCATTTTTAATAGGGCAATTCCAGCTTTCTCATGATTGTTCTTTGTATATTGTATCTTTTTTATCCCAAATATATATATATATTTGTTGCTTTGCTTTATGAGATAGGGTCTGGCTATGTAATTCAGGTTGACCTTGAACTCAGGGTGACCTCCCTGCCTCAGCCTCCTGATTGCTGGGATATAGACATGCACCACCATACCTGGCTGTATTTTATATCCTAAATGGATTTTTTGTTTTTTGGTATTTAACAATAACTGGGGTCTTGCCCTCCCCCCACCTTCATGGTACTGGGGATTAAATCCAGGGCCTTCACACCGAGCTACATCCCCTCCCCTTTTTTTAAATTTTGAGACAGAATCTCTGAATTGCCCAGACTGACCTCAAACTTGTGATCCTCTTGCCTCAGCCTCCCAGAATGCTGGGATTGCAGGAATATTCCACCATGGCCAGGTCCAAATAGAATTTTTTGAACTTTTTTTTTCTTCAGTTTTATAGTACTAGGGATTGAACCCAACAGTGCTCTACCACTGAGCTACAACCCCAGCCCTTTTACTTTTATTTTCTTTTCATTTTGAGACAGGATCTTACTAAGTTGCTCAGAGTAGAATCCAACATTTGATCCTCCTGCATCAGCCTCCCAGGGTTCCAAGATTATCGATGTGCACCCCCAAGCCCCAGGAGGGAGTCTTGCTTTTTAGATTTGCTGTAGACATTCTCTGTGTTTTAACTGATGCGTTTAGTTATCTGCATTGAATGCACTTCAATTATCTCCAGTATTACTTACTAGCTGTGTCTCTTATGTATGTGTTTGCTCTTGGATTTGCAATATATGCCTTTAACTTAGCAGAATTTAGCTTCAAATAATATTACAATGCTTAATGTATAGTGAAAAACTGTTATCTCAGTACACTCCACTTCACCCTTCCCACTCTTCATGCTGTTTTTGTCACAGGTTTTAATTCTAAATGTATTACAGAGCCCAAAATGCATCGTTAGTTTTTTTGCTTTAAATAATTAATTATCCCTTAAATAAATTAAAATATGAGTGAAAAGTCTGCTTAATTACTTGAATATTCATCACTTCTAAAATTCACCATCACTTTGTGTAGATCCAAGACTTTCTGATATTATTTCCTTCATCCTGCAGAATAACTTTTATGTTATATTTATAGCTCAGATCTTCTAGTGACAAATTCATTCAGCTCGTGTCTGTCTGAAGACATTTTCATTTTGCCATTAGTTTAGAAAGGTAGTTTTCATTAGATACAGACTTCTATGTTGTTACTCTCTTTATCACTGGTCTTAGCAATAAGAGTGTGCACCTTACACTGGTTTTCTCTGTATTTTCTTCCTTGGATTTCACTTATCCTCTTAGATCTGTGGTGTCTAAAACATTTTAATAAATAAATAAAAATAAAACATTTTAATCAAATTTGAAAATATTTTGGCTTTAATATTGTTTGCATCCTTGACTTTCTTTTTTCTTCTGGAACTTCAATTACACGTGTTTGACCATGTGAAATTGTCTCTGAGTCACTGAGGCACTATTAATTATTCTTCAGGTTTTTTCCCAATATGTATGATTTCTATAGCTGTGTCTTCAAGTTCACTGATCTTTTCATATTTTGTATCTAAACTGCTAACAATGTCACCCAGTGAAGTTTTTGTTTCACATATTATTATTATTTTTTTTTGTACTGGGGATTGAACTCAGGTCCTTAGCTTGCGCGGCAGGCGGTGGAACCACTGAGCTAAATCTCCAGCCCATTTCACATTTTTTTTTTTTTTATCTCTAGGAGTCTTGTTTATTTATTTTTTATTTTTTATTTTTTATTTATTTTTTGGTGCTGGGGATCGAACTCAGATCCTTCCGCTTGTGCAGCAGGCAGAGAAACCACTGAGCCAAATCCCTGGCCCTATTCTTGTTTATTTTTGTACCTCTATTTCTGTATTACTTTTCTATTTTTTTAAGCTTTTAAACTTAATAATAATAGCTATTTTGGAAAAGTTTTAAACTTAATAATAATAGCTATTTTGGAAAAGTTTTCTCCTGGTTAAGGGTCCTATTTTCTTCTTCTTGTCTAGCAATTTTGACTGCATGTTGAACATTGTGATTATGTTGTTGAATATTGGATTTTCTTGTCTCCTTTGAATGAAAGTTGAATTTGACAGGCAATTTAGTTACTTGGAAATCACTTGGTCATTTTTTTTTTTTTTTTTTGAGACAAGGTCACACTATGTAGCCCAGGATGGCCTTGAATTCAGTTACTCTCCTGTTTCAGCCTCCCAAGTGCTGGGATTACAGGTGTGTGCTACCACACCCAGCTAGCTTGGTCATTTTAAAACCTCCTTTAAGGTTTTCTGAGGCATATCTAAAATTGCTTCTATTTTAAGGCTTATATTAGACCTACTACTAAGACACATACTTCTAAATTCTTTGCTGGATATTCACCTAGGTTTTTATTTTGTTTTGCTGGTACTAGGGATTAAACCCAAGGCCTTTGCACTGAGCTACATCCCCATCCCTTTTTAATCTATTTCTTAATTTTGAGACAATATCTTGCTAAATCACTAAGTTGCCCAGGTTGAGCTTGATTCTGCTGCTTCAACCTTCCAGGGAACTCAGGTGACAGGTGTTCATCCCCATACCGAGTCACCAAGGTATTTTCTTTTCAAAATAAATTCTCCTGGTCCTGTTAGTAGGAAATTAAATATTTCTTAGTCCTGTGTCAGCCCTAGTATTATAGGCAGCTAAGTTAGATAGAAATGATTGTACAGTCAGAGAGGAACTGAGATCTCAAGGAAGTCAGCACAAAAATAAAGGCATCAGAATTTTGGCTGGAGGTACATTTGAAGACCAGGTATCAAGATGATGATGTAGTATCCAGACCTACATGCCTCCCTAAGGGATAAGCAGTAACTGGAGTTATATTGTAATTACCACTCCCTGGTCCAGGAAGTCCAGATAGACAACAGTTGCCCAATTTGGTGTACAGAGCATCTGGACCCATCCCTTCTCCACAATGCCTTTGTTCTTTCCATGTACCCTTGCTACATGCCCCGCTTCCCTATTGGAAGAATATTAGCTAAGCAGCTATACATGTAATACTATAGGTTGATTATAGTTTGACCCATGTTGTACCCACACTGTGACTTTGGTGTATAAATTATCCCTGACAAAGGGCCTCAGTGGCCACCTACTTCCGGGACCCTTCCAATCTCTCAATAAGTCTTTCCTACTCTTAACTTCTTTTGTCCTTTAGAATTCATTCTTCAATTCCAGGGGACACGAACTCAGTGCATCTGACATCTAGCAGATTGGGAGCTGTATTTCTCCTGTATTACTAGGACTTGTTCAGCTTACAACTCTCAGGCTTTGTTCTTTCTCATTTTTGTGGGGCTTTGCACACATAAGCTCAGATTAGTCTCCTGCCAGCTCGTCAAGGGAATCTTTTGGATCTCCTTCTCTACACATCCCCTTCTTTGGTAGTCACCTCAGCTGCCTAGATTCTTAATTCTGTCTCCTCAACCCAGTGAAATCTCCCAGGGATGTCTGGATTTCCTTCCCTGTGTGGTGGTCCAAGAATCACCTCCAGAAGGAAAGCTGCAGCAATCAAAGGACATTCCTCTGGGTGTCCTTTCTTTCAATGGCCAAAAATGCCTTAAAATATTTATGAGCTGCTTCCTGGTCTACCCATTTTAAGTAGAAAATATCATAAGTCAAAAACCCATTTAATGCACTTAATCTGCTGAACATTGGAGCTCAGCCTCGTCTGCCTTAAACATGCTCAGAGCACTTCTAATAGCCAAGGGTTGGGCAAAATTGTCTCACAGGAGGGGATTCTCCCTTTCTGTATGTCTATCTCCATATCTCCCCCCCTTTGCAGAATAGCTGTCATACTGGTTTTGGGGTTCACTTTACTCCAGCATGATCTCATCTTAGCTAATTACCTCTGCAATGACCCTATAAGGCTACATTTTGAAGTACTCAAAATTAGTACTAAAAACCTTTGGAGGGGCAAAAATGTAACTCATAACAATAGAAAAAGGACTTGGTAAAAAAAAAAAATCTACGAGATGGAAGGGAAATGGAAAATCTATGAGACAAGACAGAGGAAAAAATGGAAACAAATAAACTGTGATTTTATTTTTTAAAAGGCAAGGACATCATGCGAATGATAAAAGTTTATGAAACATGAAATAACAATTTTAGATGCCAGGTGTGGTGGTGCACACCTGTACTCTCAGCACTCTGGGAGGCTGAAGCAGGAGAATCAAAAGTTTGAGCCCAGGCTGGGAAACTTAGGCTCCAAGGCAGGGTGGCATGGCAGAGGCACAAGGCCAAGGAAAATTGCTCCTAGCATGAAGGAGGAGGGAAGGAGATATCCCTTCCAGACCAGTCCTGGGTGATCCACCTCCTCTGACCAGGCTTTGGCTCCCAACAGCACACTTAGCTCATCCACTGATGAATCTCACAGCCCCATGATCCACTCACCTGCGTCAGTGGCCAAGCTAGAGTTCCTGCCACTCCGGGTGGTCCTTCAATTTGCCACCCTCTGCATCTATTGAGATGATCATAAGGATTTTGTCCTTGGCTCTGTTAATATAGTGTATTACATTTATTGATTTATGTATGTTGAACCATCCTTGCATCCCTGGGATAAATCCGACTTGGGCAGGGTGTATGATCTTCTTGATGATCCTCTGTAGTCTGTTTGCCAGTATCTTGTTGAGTATTTTTGCATCTATGTTCATTAGGGAGATTGGCCTGTAGTTCTCTTTTTTGGTTCAGTCTTACCCTGGTTTTGAAATCAAAGTAACACTTGCTTCCAGGAATGAATTTGACAGTATTGCTTTCCTTTCAGTTTCACTGAAGAGTTTAAAGAGAAATGGTGATAGTTCTCTAAATGTCTTGTAGAATTCAGCAGTGAAGCCAACAGGACCTGGGCATTTCTTTGTTGGTAAATTTTTAATTACGTTTTCAATTTCACTCATTGTAATTGGGGTGTTTAGAATTTCTGTATCATCTTCATTTGACTTCGGCAATTCATATGTATCTAGCAATCTGTCCATTTCTTCTGTGTTTTCCATTTTGTTAGGGTACAGGTTCTTAAAGTAGATATTGATGATCTTCTGGATTTCTGCTGGGTCTCTTGTGACTTTACCTTTTTTGTTCTTAATCGCATGGATTTGAGCCTTTTCTTTCCTTTTTTTGATAAGGTTGGCTAAGGGTTTATCGATTTTATTTATTCTTTCAAAAAACCAACTCTCTGATTCACTGGTTTTTTGTACTGTTCTCTTAGTTTCCATTGCATTGATTTCTGCTCTGATCTTTATAATTTCCGCTCTTGTATGAGCTTTGGGTTTGTCATGCTCTTCTTTCTCTAGGAAAAGCATTCAACAAAATCCAAAGCCCATTCATGATAAAAACCCTACAGAAAATTGTAATAGAAGGTCTTTATCTCAACCTGATTAAGGCTATCTATGAAAAACCAACAGCCAACATCATACTAAATGGTCAAAAAGTGAAAACTTTCATGCTAAAATCAGGAACAAGACAAGGATGCCCACTATCACCACTATCCTGTTCAATATAGTTCTGGAAACATTAGCCACAGCAATTACACAAGAGAAAGAATTAATAGGAATAAAGATAGGAAAGGAAGAAGCTAAACTGTCATTATTTGCTGACAATATAATACTCTACATAGAAGACCCAAAAAACTCTGCCAAAAGACTTCTAGACTTAATTGATAGATTCAGTAGAGTAGCTGGATACAAGGTTAACACTCAAAAAACAATAGCCTTCTTGTACACAAATAACAGAGTCACTGGGCTGGGGATTTAGCTCAGTGGTTCCAGCGCCTGCCTCACTAGTGCAAGGTCCTGAGTTTGATCCCTGGTACCAAAAAAACCCCCACAAACATACCATACAAATAACAGAGTCACTGAGAGAGAAATTAGGGAAACAATTCCTTTTACAATAACATCTCCAAAAATGAAATATCTAGGAATCAATCTAACAAAGGAAACAAAAGACCTCTACACTGAAAACTACAGCACTCTGAAAAAAGAGATCAAAGAGGATATAAGAAAATGGAAAGACATCCCTTGTTCCTAGGTAGGAGAAAACGAATATAGTGAAAATGGCCATACTTCCAAAACTGCTATATAGATCTAATGCAATGCCAATTGAAATTCCAAAAATATATTTCACAGAACTAGAGAAAATAATCCAAAAATTCATTTGGAACCAGAAGAGACCTAGAATACTAAAAGGAATTCTAGGCAACAGAGACTTGGCAGGGGATATCACAATCCCCAACTTGAAACTAAACTGCAAAGCGACTGTGATAAAAACAGCACGGTACTGGCAAAGAAACAGACCAAAGGATCAGTGGAATAGATTAAATGATCCAGAAACTACTCCAGACACACTCAGCCATCTCATCTTTGATAAAGGAGCCAACCATCCTCACTGGAGGAAAGACAGCCTCTTTAATAAATGGTGTTGGAAAAACTGGATTTCAAACTGCCAAGGATTAAAACTAGACCCATATCTATCACCATGCACTAAACTAAGATTGAAGTGGATTAAAGATATAAATATTAAAACAGGAACACTAAACTTGCTGGAAATTAAGTTAGGTAGAATTCTTGAAGACATTGGCACAGGAAAAGTTTATGAACAATACCTCAGTAGGATGGTAACTAGCACAAAGAATCAACAACTGAGATCTCATCTTATTAAAAAGCTTCAGGGCTGGGGATTTAACTCAGTGATTTTGCCTCCTGCTGCCCAAGCGCAGGGACCTGAGTTCGAGCCTCAGTACCAAAAAACAAAACAAAACAAAACAAAAAGCTTCTGCACTGCAAGAGAAACCACCAACACAGCTAAGAGACAACTTACAATGTGGGGAAAAAACAATTTAGCAGCTGTCCCTCAGACAAAGGACTACTATCTAGAATATATAAAGACCTGAAAAAACCAGACACCCCAAATTTAAAGACCTAACCCAAAAAGGGGCATGTGAAATGAACAGACATTTCTCAGACAAGCACATAAAAGCAGCAAAGAAACATGAAAAAATGTTCAACATCACTGGTCATTCGAGAGTCACAGATGAAAACAACACTGAGATTCCACCTCAGCCCAGAAAGAATGGCTGCTATCAAGAAATCAACCAATAACAAATGCTGGCGGGGTTGTGGAGAGAAAGGAACCCTTCTCCATTGTTGGTGAGAACGCAGACTGGTGCAACCACTGTGAAAATCAGTATGGAGATACCTCAGAGAACTAAGACTAGAGGTCTCATTTGATCCAGTTATTCCTCTACTAGGTATCTTCCCAGAAGAATTAAAAGAATCATACCATAGCGATATATGTGTACTCATGTTTATAGTGGCAGTTTGTAATAGCTAAAGCTTGGAAATAGCCCATCAAGTGGAAACTGGAAAAAGAAGATGTGTTTTTTATTTGTAATAAAATGGAGTACTACTCAGCCATAAAGAATGACAAACTAGAGAAATTTATAGCTAAATGGATGAATATTGAGGCCATACTCTTCAGTGAAATAAATAGGACACATGAATAATATCTCTAGTGTGTGAAACTGAAAGTGTAAATAAGGATTAAAATAATTAAAATGAATAATTGAAAATCTCAAATAGGAAGAAAAGGTCCAAAGGGGTAGGGGAAGTGGGAGGGGTAGTGGAAAGGAAAGAAGGGAAAGGAAAAATTATGAGAAAAGGAAAAAATTGACACAAAGTCTTTGTAAATAGGGAAGGGTGGAAGGGGTGAAGGGAGGACAGGAAATGGGGAAAATATAAGAACCAAGATACATCATGTACAGGTACATGCACACAATGGTAAATGTAAACATATTGTATACCTAAAATGTACTAATAAAAGAATTTAAGGGAAAAAAATTTGCCACCCTCCAACATATCTGAATATGTTAACTTCTTTAAATGATGTACAGAGAAAAAGGTAGATAATTTTTTACAATTATTTATTAAATAAAAAAACAATCTACAATGTTACTTAAAGTAGAAAATTAAAATGACCTATAGAGAAAAATTAGGATAATTTTTGCATGAATGTCTTCATTATACTAAATATGTAGTTTAATATAATTATTCTGCGAAATATCTGCAAAGTCTTACAACTAGAAAAATATGTTTCAGAGAACCGGAAGTGGTGTATAGGTGAGGTCTGTACTCCATGCTCTCTCATGGGTGGAGGAGCAGTGAATGCAGCAGCGTCTGTCCCGCATGCCTTCTTACCCACACACTATACTTAGAGGCTGCAGCGGTGGAGACGTGTGAACCCCTCAGTACGATGTGTGTGTAAGCCGTCATGCAGCTAGACACTGCTGCGTTCAGACACACATACGAAACCTTGGCTTAATATCAAATACAGTTCAAAAAAATCATACGGGGCCAGGGATTTAGCTCAGTGGCCCCACGCCTACCTGGCAAGCTCAAAGTCCTGAGTTGGATCCCAGGTTAAAAAAAAAAAAAGAAATCATACATTATTATCATAATTTACTATGATCTATAATAAATGATACTAGTTAACTGATCTGAATAAATACTACTACTAATAATAATATTTTAAAAGAATTCGTTATAAAATGTTACAAATATTGCAGAGCGTGTTCAGTAAAATTAACATTTTAAGAGCGCAATAAACTGCAGATGTAACATTCGTATTTTTTCTTTTCTTTTTTTGGTACCGGGGATTGAAGACCTTGCATCTGCGAGGCAGGAACAGTGCCACTGAGCTAAATCCCCAGCCCTACATTCATATTTCTATGTACTGGAATCTTCTCTGTGTTAAAATGGAGTAAACTGTTACAATATAATTTTCCTTTGGGCCAATAATGTAGCCAAAAAGCCACCCCAGTGGGGGCCTCCCCCTCTACCTTGTGTCCCGATCTGCTAATTTATTGATCACCCCCAAAAACCCACCTATGAGTTCATGAGGCTTTAGGGGGACATCTAGATATAAGCCATAACAATGTAATATGTTAAGTTTTACAATATTGAGAAACTAAAAAATTAAGAATACATTCTGGCAAAGTTTTTGGGTTTTTTGTTTTTTGTTTTTGTTTTTTTTGTTGTTTTTTTGAAACAGTGTCCCAATATGTAGTTCAGCCGGGCCTGGAACTCACTATGCAGCCTAGGCTCTCCTCAGACTTTCAGTGATCCTCCTGCCTCAGCCTCCTGAGTGGTGGCATTACAGGTGTGTGCCACCATGGCAGGCTGTAATTTTATTTTTAAATCACATATGAAAAACTGTGAAAGTCTCATCGATATTTCATGGAGCTATTTGTGCTCTTCAAAAAAGGAGTACAAAGAACCAATATAGTGAAAATGGCCATAATTCCAAAACTATTATATAGGTTTAATGCAAACCCAATTGAAATTCCAACAATATATTTCACAGAACTAGAGAAAACAATACAAAAATTCATTTGGAACCAGAAGAGACCTAGAATAGCAAAAGAAATTTTAGGCAACAGAATTATGGCTGGAGGTATCACAATCCCCAACTTGAAACTATACTACAAAGCTACTGTGATAAAAACAGCATGTTATTGGCAAAGAAACAGACCTGAGGTCAGTGGAATAGATTAGAAGATGCAGAAACAACCACAGATATGCTCAGCCACCTCATCTTTCACAAAGGAGCCAACAATCCTCATTGGAGGAAAGATAGCCTATTTAATAAATGGTGTTGGAAAAACTGGATTTCAACCTGCCAAAGATTAAAACTTGACCCATGCCTATCACCATGCACTAAATTAAGATTGAAGTGGATTAAATATTTAAATATTAGGACAGAAACACTAAACTTGCTGGAAGATAAGTTAGGAAGAACTCTTGAAGATATTGCCATAGGAAAAGACTTTATGAACAAAACCACTGTGGCATGGGAACTTGCACAAAGAATCAACAACTGGGATCTGATCTTATTAAAAAGCTTCTGCACTGCAAGAGAAACCACCAACACAGCTAAGAGACAACCTACAATGTGGGAAAAAATTTTCAGCAGCTGTACCTTAGACAAAGGACTGCTATCTAGAATACATAAAGAACTGAAAAAAATCAGACCCCCCAAATTCAAAGACCCAATTCTAAAATGGGCATCTGAAATGAACAGACATTTCTCAGACAAACAAGTAAAAGCAGCAGAAAATATAAGAAAAAATGTTGAACATCACTGGTTATTCTAGAGATGCAGATGAAAACAACACTGAGATTCCACCTCACCCCAGAAAGAATGGCTGCTATTAAGAAATCATCTAATAACAAATGTTGGTGGGGGTGTGAGGAGAAAGGAACCCTTCTCCATTGTTGGTGGGAGTGCAGACTGGTGCAACCACTGTGGAAATCAGTATGGAGATACCTTAAGGAACTAGGACTAGAGGTCCCATTGGACTATTCTCCTGCTGGGTATCTTCCCCAAAGAATTGAAAGAATCATACCACAGCGAAATATGCGCACCCATGTTTATAGCGGCACAGTTCGTAATAGCTAAATCTTGGAAACAGCCCAAATGCCCATCAACTGGAAACTGGATAACGAAGATGTGGGTTTTTTAAAAAAATAAAATGCAATACTACTCAGCCATAAAGAAAGAGAAATTAGAGACATTTATAGCTAAATGGATGCATATTGAGGCCATCCTCTTAAGTGAAATAAATAGGATACACATGTGTAAATACCGAATAGTTTCTCTAGTGTGAGAAACTATAAGTGTAATTAAGGATACACACAGATGAAATAGCCCAATAACATATTTCTCAAATTGCGTTTCCATCGTGTGTCATATGACTGTATCGAAATTTAAATTAGGGAGAAGTTTGGTTTATGTGGAGTCTGCTAACTAACGAGATTTTTTCCAGATCATTATTTCTTCGGTGTTGGTTTTGGGGATCTTTCTGAAACAAATCACATCCTCTGGTGTCTTGTTGGTGCTTGAGATGCTTTTTTAAGTTATATGGAAAAATGTTTAAGTGCTTTTCAGCCTAGTTTTGGTTGAGTTCTACTGTATTTGAATATTATTGTAGTTTTTTCCCCCTTGCATTGTTCTTCTTTGAAGGGTTTTAATTTTTTTTGTGTATGTTTGATAATAAAGTTATTTTAAAAAATAAAAAAGGAGTACAGATCCTCTCATTATACAACTGTTTTCCTGATTTATGGCATGACAAATGATTTCAAATGGTAAATCTAAAGGAATTAAACCGTGGAGAGTGCACAAAGTGAAAATTGTCTATGGGATGATTACATCTCTGGAATGATCCCAGATGACCTGGAAATTTTTGTTTCTATAAAATCCTACTAGCCATAAAAGCTAGTCTTATTGAGGAAGTTTCTTCTTTAGTTTATAAATTATAACTTTTTTTCCCCCTCAGCTTTGTTGTTTTGATTTGGTTTTTGCCTCTTTTTTTTTTGCTTAAATTCTCTTATTGGTAAATTTTAGGTATACAACACATTTACATTTATTTTAGGTATACAATACGTTTACATTTATCATTACATAGGTATCATTGAGTGCTTGTCCCTGTACATGATGCATCTTGGTTCTTATGTTTTCCCCATTCCTAGCCCTCCCTTCACCCCCTCCACCCTTCCCTATTTACAAAGACTTTGTTTCCATTTTTTTCTTTTCTCATAATTTTTTCCTTTCCCTTCTTTCCTTTCCACTACCCCTCCCACTTCCCCTACCCCTTTGGACCTTTTCTTCCTATTTGAGATTTTCAATTATTCATTTTAATCCTTATTTACACTTTCAGTTTCACACATTAGAGGTATTATTCGGTATTTACACATGTGTCCTATTTATTTCACTGAAGAGTATGGCCTCAATATTCATCCATTTAGATATAAATGTCTCTAGTTTCTTGTTCTTTACGGCTGAGTAGTACTCCATTTTATAAGAAAAACACATCTTTTTTATTCAGTTTCCAGTTGATGGGCACTTGGGCTGTTTCCAAGCTTTAGCTATTATGAACTGTGCTGCTATAAACATGGGTGCACATGTATATCTGTGGTATGATTCTTTTAATTCTTTGGGGAAGATACCCAGCAGGGTAATACCTGGGTCAAATGGGACCTCCAGCCCTAGTTTTTTGAGGTATCTCCACACTGATTTCCACAGTGATTGCACCAGTCTGCACTCCCACCAACAATGGAGAAGGGTTCCTTTCTCCCCACACCCCCGCCAGCATTTGTTATTGGTTGATTTCTTAATAGCAGCCATTCTTTCTGGGGTGAGGTGGAATCTCAGTGTTGTTTTCATCTGCATCTCTCGAATGACCAGTGATGTTGAACATTTTCTCATACGTTTATTTGCTGCTTTTACTTGTTTGTCTGAGAAATGTCTGTTCATTTCAGATGCCCATTTTAGAATTGGGTCTTTGAATTTGGGGGCCCTGATTTTTTTCAGTTCTTTATATATTCTAGATAGTAGTCCTTTGTCTGAGGTACAGCTGCTAAAAATGTCTTCCCACACTGTAGGTTGTCTCTTAGCTGTGTTGGTGGTTTCTCTTGCAGTGCAGAAGCTTTTTAATAAGATGAGATCCCAGTTGTTGATGGTTTTTGCCTCTTTTATGTCATACCTTTTCTTATTTTTGCATATTTGTTATACAAATTAATGGGTTTCATTTTGACAGATTTGTGCATGCATGCAACCTACTTGGATCATTTTCATCCCCCTACTGCCTCCCTCACCTGCCCTTCTCTCTCATAGTTTCACAGTTTTGGGGGAAGGGGTTTCAGTGCTTACACCATATCTTGATCTTTAATCAGTTGATCTCATCCTGCTCCCCACAAGGGATAGTCTAGACTTTAACATTAGAATTATACAAAATAAAACAGGAAAGAATTCTAACAAGGAAATAAGCTTTTCTTATAGAACAATGCACTCATAAGCAATTCTTCCTACTTTTCCTTTTGACTTTTTCTATGTCTTGAATGTAAGTTTCCTGAAAGCTTTCATCATATTATTTCTACTGCTTGGTACACTGCGCAGAATAGTAAGCATTCACTGGCTACTTTTTTATGATGATTTTTAAAAAGAATTAGTTTTCAAATTACCATGGACATATTGGCAGAAATTTATTGCAGAAAGAGTTTTGTACAAGGATGACAGGACTTGTGAAAGTTGACAGTGTGCCTCATTTTATAAAATATTATAAAAGAGATAATAAGTGCTCGCTTCGGCAGCACATACACTAGAAGAGATAACAAGAAGCTACCAGTTCAGATTTAGAGAAAACTGGGAATTGCTGCAGAACTTTTTTCTTGATTTTTTTGGTGAGTGTTTCTGAAAAATAATCTAGATATATAGACATATCTGACTCAAAATCCTTCAAAGACCAAAGAAAATTGAAACTGTGGGGTGTAGTGTAGTATACTTTCTGTAGGAGCTCAATCTATGCATCTTTGTGAGACCCTATCTCAAAATAAAATACAATTAAGTAAAATGAAAGAAAAAATGGAATTCAAACTGATTAGATAAGTTAGAGCTTATCTAAATCTAAAAAAATAAAGCTTTCATCATGTCATTACTGTCTTTTAAAGTACTTTCTAAAATATGAACTATTTCTTGCTCCTTTCCCTTTTGCTTTTGATTTCCAAACCACAAAATTTTAATATCATTAGTAAAAATGAATCATCATTTTTGGATGTTTTTTGAAGTCCAGTAATCTCCTATGAACAGCTTCAGTACACTAAGAATCTGCTGAACACATTCACAGATAATAACTCATTTATTTTTCAAAACACCCTCTAAGGTAGGCATTATCATTCCTACTTCACAAGTGTGAAACAAATTCCCAGAAATTATGTGAATTTCTCAATATCACACAACCAGCAAGGATCAGAAATTTAAGTGATATTTGTGAATGTTGGAGGAAGGAAAGGAGATGAAATGGGAATAGTTCTCTGAGGAGGCAATACTTTGGAAACTTTTTTCATAGCTGGCAGGGTTTTTGTTTGATTGTTTTTGGTGTTTTATTTTGTTTAGTGTTTTTGAGCCAGGGTCTCACTATGTAGTTGAGGCTGGCCTTGAACTCACTATGTAGCCCAGGTTGGCATTGAATTCACTTCGATTCTCCTGTCTCAGCCTCCTGAGTGCTGGGATTACCCACCATACCTGGACCACAGCTATTTTTGAAAGCCTGGTGAGACAAGTCAAAGCATGCCTGTTTTTATTCCCTGGTCATCACTTCAGAAAGCTAAGGATACATTTTTAAAAAAGCAAGCCTTCTTGCCAGGTTTGGTGGTGTGCGGCTATAATTCCAGCAATATGGGAGGCTGAAGCAGAAGGATGGAAAGTTCCAGCCCATCCTGGCCAATTTAGTGATTTAGCAAGACCCTATCTCAAAAAAAAAAAAAAAAGAGAAGGAGCATAGCTCAGTGCAAAGGCCCTCAGTACTGGGGGAAAAACATCAAGCTTTTTTTTTCTCCAGTGCTGGGGGTCGAACTCAGGACCTTGTGCTTGTGAGGCACACATGGCACCACTGAGCTATATCCCTGGCCCCATCTTTTTATTCTGAGCACAAAGATTTGTTGAATCCCCTTGTCTCTGTGGAGGGCACCATTCTGTACAAAAAGAACAAAAGATATAAAGCAGACTCATTTCCCCTCTGACAGTACAGTTGCTATCTCTTTTGGTGGAAAGTATTTTTGAATTTGTGTAAAGAGCATTTCCCAACTCAAAGTATAACATATTTGACATTCTTCTTCTCTAAAACAAAACAAAAAATGTCCTTAGACAATGGTTAATGTTAGTGATTAATCAGTAGCAGCCACGCTGAGATACTTATGAAAGGAACCAATATTATTATATGAGGGTGGATCAAAATGTTCGGTGATTATTTAAATTTTTAAAATGTATAACAGCAAATAAAACTATTGCCATAAATCTCCTGCAAAATATTCACCCTTGCTTGCATCACATTTATTCCATCATTCTTGTCACTTTTGAAGCAGTTTTTGAAATTCTCATTCGTGAGTGTTTTTACAAGGGGTGATCAAAAATATGGTAAATGCTACTGTTGATCACCATCAATAGAAAGGCAGGCTCTTAAAACTATTATAGGATGTCCTCACTCACCTTAATGACCATATCTGGCATCCAGCAACTTCTGGCTCTTTCTCAAAGTCAAAATGACCATGAAAGGAGAACGTTTTGAATCAACTCAGGACATCGAGGCAGCCAAGACAGTGGAACTAAAGACACTCACGAAAGAGCACTTCCAGAACTGCTGCAGAAAGTGACAAGAACAATGGGATAAATATGTTTGAAGCCTGGAGGAGGATTTTGAGGAGGATTTGTGGCAATGTGTCTTTTACTATAATAATTTTAGAAAATTTAATCATTTACTGTTGTAAATGTCCATCACACTCTTCCCTTTGGTCCTGCCCCAGTTCCCAGTTACACAGAGGGGAAGGGTCTGGAGAGGGGGCACTTGCATTTGCCTTTTTTCATGGCGAGGCCCTGAGTGTCCAGGACACCTGATTCCATCCAACATTGATGACCTTCTTCTCATCCCTTCCAGCATTAGCTTCTCAGGGTGATAACTCTCTTTCCATGAACCCAGTGAAGACCACAGCATTTATAAGAAAAGCCTCCCATGATGCGTCTGCTCATCTCTACTCTGTGCTTCTGGAACCAACAGGCTTCTCCCAGAAGAGCTCTGCCTATGTCCCTGGCATTCACATCATTCCCGTATCACCTTCCTCAGAGTCTGAAATCTAGAAAGAAGTCACCCTATTTTTAAGACAGTTGGTTTCTTTCTGTATTTACACACAGTGCAAACATTTAGTAGTTCACAGCTCCTTATAATCCCTGCGTTCTCCTCCTAGCAGCACGGAGGGCAGTTGCTTCATTAACCCTCCATCTTGTTTCCTTTCCCTGGAAGGCTCAGACCTGAATGGGAGCTGTGTGACTTAGATTCTGACAGGCTGTAGGGCAGCTAGGCCCAAGGGATTAGAGCTTGTGATAGCTGAGCCTGCTGTGTGGCAGGAGGAAAACAAGTCAGAGCAAGTGTGTGCTCAAGGAAAGAACTCTCCTGCTGAGCTTGCTGGTGAGAGATCTGGTACCTGGAAACTGTTGGGAAGAATGAGTCTTATGTTTTATGCTTCAGTGGATCACTGTGGTTCAACAGAAGTAAATGATTCAAAAGGAACACTCATTTGAGTACTCCTAAAACTAGTAAACTGTTTTGAGAGTACATTTAAACTTTATAAAATTAATTAAGCAATTTTTAGTTTGTTTTTTGAGACAGGCTTTCACTATTTAGCCCAGACTGGCCTCAAACACTGGGTGATTCTCCTGCCTCAGTCTCCTGAGTTCTGGGATTACAGGTGTGCACCACCACACCAGCTTAATTAGACAATTTTAACATTGCATGTTGCTGGACAGATATTTTGGCTATTACTATATCTGTACCCCTGTGTGACTTTTAACTCACCTTTATGCCTGAATAGTGGTCTCTTATGTTTTGAAATTTTGTCCTTGAGGGATGTATGGGATGGGGTAATAGGCTGAGTTAGATGAACTCTGGCTCTGCCATTTCAGTCCCACTCATTCACTGTCTCTTAGCCTCAGTTTCCACATCTGTGCAATGGTAGGAATGAGGGCTGTCTCACTCACTGGAGCGAAGTTCCCATAATGATACGGGGTCAGTGTGTATGAATCACCCGAGCCAGCACAAGTGGGGCTGCCACCCATTTCACACAAGAGGGAACTAGAGCTTGGCTGCCTGGGCCGGCAGCCCCAGTCATTCACAATGTGCCAGGCTGAGGTTATGCTGCAGCCAGACTCAGAGGCCCCTGCGCAGCCCTGACCTTGGCCTCTTGCTTAACAGAGTGCACCCGGTCCCGAGCACCTCAGCTGACCCCTCCCTCGGCACGATGGCTGTAACATTGGATTTGCTTCTCCTCCTTTTTTTGTCTTCACTCTTTTTAAAAAAAATCTTGTTACTAAATTTAATTTTCTTTCAATACATAGCTTTCTCTCATGCTCACCCACTGTGAGGAGGAAAAAATGACCCTGCCTCTCCCTCACTCCATTCTGTGGATTCCATGGGTAAAGCCTGAGATGATGAGGATGATGTATAAAAACACTATAGCTGAGTGTGGTGGCACATACGCATAATCCTAGCACTCAGGAGACTGAAGTAAGAGAACCCACACAAGTTCGAGGCCAGCCCAGGCTACATAGCAAGACCCTGTCTCAAAAACACCAAACAAAACAAAACAAAGCAGAACAAAACACCACTCCTATTTATAAAAGGAAGAAGGTATCTTTTGCTACTTAACTTTTAGATCCCAATTTCCAGTTCCTTTTGTTTCTTTAGAAAAAGACACTAGGGATAAATTTGAGTGTAGAACAAGCCCTTTCTCTAGAGGACTCTCAAACTCCAACCTGAAACAGGAAGCCCCGAGATCAACTGAATAAGGGGGGTTAGATGACACTGCTGATCCCAGTAGGGGAAGGGTCTGTCCCTCATGCGGGAGACCACCAGCCTTTATTCCAATAGGTCCTATGTAAACAACCCTTCCTATTTCATCAGAGCCTCTGTCACCTCCTATAATAGTTATGGTTCTCTAGAGGAACTGATTCAATATAAAATATAGGTATGATTATACAAGGAATTTATTAGATAAGCTTCTAGGATCAGAGGTAGAAAAATCCATAATGGTCATCCGTGTGCTGGAGAGCTGAGGATCCAGTAGCAGGTGAAGGTTGAAGCCCTTAATCTCTCTGTGGTCATGAGTGTGAGTCTATGTTGGAAGCCAAAGAGTCTGCATTGGAAGGGTGAAGCTTCTGCCCTGAAAGGCTGAAGGAACTGGAGACCAACATCCAAGGACAATGAGGAAGACCAGAGCTCATCCAAAAAAGGGGGAACTCTTCCTTCTTTCCCTTTTTATTCCATCCAGGCTACAAGCCTATTGGTCGGTGCCACCCACATCCGGGGTGGGGTTTTCTCCCTCAGTTTATAGCCTACATGTCAGTTATGCACAGGTACAGCCAGAAGTTACTCAAGTCAAACTGACATGTCACAATGACTGATCACACTTCCAATGGTGCCACTAAGCACCTTGATCTCTCCTTCCTTCTTTTCCAGCCTTCCTATGAAAGGAGAGGGCAGGAGAGGACAGGGTCTAGGTGGGCAGAGGTCACCTACTTCCTTCCAGATCAGAGAAGCTTGTGCTTCTATGGGGAGCCCTGTGGGGGCTAAGTTGCTAAATTGTGCCAGCACCGTTGTAGACCATCCCATCATCACCCAAAGTTCTACTCAACAGTGCTATTCAAAGCCCTGCTCTAATGAATAACTTCTACTTTAAGCAGTTTCACTCTCAGACAGGCACCTTCTCTCTTTCTGGGTCACTGGGACTCACCACTTAAATACTTCTACAGCCTCTATTTGGTCCCATTGTTGTAGGAGTCTTTCCTCACTATGCTTTTGCTTTTGCCATGTCCTCCTGACTCCCTTTATCCAGCTTCAATTTTATGATTTTTCACTTCATCATCACTCCCTTGATTATAGTCACCCAATGTGTGGGACATCTCCTGTTTGCCCCTCTAGATATGTTATAGTCAATTTTCCATCGCTGTGACAAAATACCTGAGACAGATGACTTAAAAAGAGGGAAGGTTTATTCTAGCTTCAGAGGTTTCACTCTATGGTCCTTGCTCCTGGTGTTTTAGGGCTAAAAGGCACCACATCATGACAGGAACACATAGAGGAGGAAACTTGCTTGCCCCATGGTAGCCAGGAAGCAAAGAGAGGTAGAGGAAGTGGCCAGGGTCCAGTGTCTCCTTCGAGGGCACACTCCTAATGATCAAACTTCTTGGGCTGGGAATTTAGCTCAGTGGTTCTGCCACCTGCCTCGCAAGTGCAAGGACCCAAGTTCAATCCCCAGTACTAAAAAACAAAACAAAGCAAAAAACTTCCTTCCACTGGTTCATGTCCTAAAGCTTCTACCACAACCCAATAGCACCGTAGGGGTGCAATGAGGCCTTCAGTGAAGAAGCTCTGGGAGGTCTTTAAGATCCAAACTGTAACAAGATACAGGGTCCATGCTTCTCCTGCTATGTGCCCTGGGAGGGTGACATATATGGTCTACACTTGGCAATGAACCCCTTGCTGTCTGGGTTCCGTTTGGGTTCTTCCCATGGTAAACCTAGATGAAAATCAAAGAGATGGAAGAGGAGGAGGTTGGGGTATTCATTCCCCCAGCTCTCTCTCTAAGAAGTCACCATAAGGCCAGGTGTGGTAAAATGTGACTGTAATCCCAGCACTCTGGGAAGCTGAGCCAGGAGGACCTCAAGATCCAGCCTGGCTTGGGCAAATTAGCAACTTAGTGTGGCCTTATGGGAAAATGAAAAATTTCAAAAGAGGGCTGGGGATGTGGCTCAGTATGAAGGCCCTAATTTCAATGCAGAGAGGGAGAGAGAGGGAGAGAGTGCCATGTACTGGGTACTACGTGCCCCCCACTGGAAAGATTCAGTTCCTGAAATGCTTTCAACTACTCTCTAAAAACAACTAAAACAAAAAGGACCTTCCTGGATTACTACAAGGCTCTGACCCAAGCCTTCCAGCCTGAACTGTATATTATAGGCGCCAATAAAACATAAAAATTGGACACGCAGAGCAGGTTTGCTATAAACTGGAAACGATAGGCCCAGTGTCATAAGCAGGTGTAGAAGACAAAGGTCACACAGACTCCCATGTTCCGGCTGCCACTGCTTTCTTGCCTCTCCTCAATCCAGGCCAGGGCCCTTGTGAGGAGTTCCACATAACCAGTTAATAGAGGAGAAAGAAATGTAGGCCAAGTTAATGAATGGATCTGCCTGTGTCATGGTGAATTGTGATATGCTGACTTGACTGGAGTGAGAACCTTCTAGCAGATTAGTAAAGTTCTGCATGTGTCTGTCGATGATTGACAGGTAGGCCAGCAAACTGAAAGGGAAGGCCCACCCCTGATGTGGGTGGCACCAACCAATAATCTTGAAGTCTGATTGGGAAAAAAAGGAAAGAAGAAGGAAATGTTTCTCTTTTTGGAGGAGCTCCAGGCTCTGCCATTGCCTTTGGACATTGGTCTCTAGTTTCTTCAGCCTTTCCACAGAAACTCACACGGGTGATTCTATGGTGAGTTTCCAGGCCACTGCTACTGGATGCCCTGGCTCTCCAGCATGCAGGCTGCCCTTTTGGTTTCTTCTACCTCTGATCTGCAGATGGCAATTGAGACTTTTTTGCCTCTGACACTGTCAGCCTACCTCATGAATCCCTTTGTGTAGTAATACATACATTTTGTATTGACTCTGTTCCTCTAGAGAACCCTAACTACAACCTGTTAGGGCATCACCAGCTGGAAGTGGGCACTGCTATATCATCATTCCATTCAAGTGTGGTCCAGAGAGTGAGGTGAAGGGAGGAATTTTGCATGCCAGTCGAGTTGTCCACGTCACATGAAGGAAGTAGTGGCCTGAGGCACAGAGCTCTAGCAATCCATGAACAGTGACTCAGAGACTTGGGGCAGAGGCATGTGGGAAAACTCATGGAATGGGTACTATAGTAGTGAGTTGCTCATTATTATAACAAAAATAACTGAAGTCTGGTAAGTGTGTAAGGAAAAGAAGTTTATTGAGCTCATAGTCTTGGAGATTAAAAGCCCAAAGTTGGGTGGGCCCATCCAGTCAGCCTCTACTGCTGGATGGATTGAAGCCATGATGGGAGTGTGTGTGAGAGGAGGAGATCACATTGCAGGACAATGTGACAAAGCCAGAAGAGGACTGGAGCCAGATTTGGTGTCATTATAATAATTCTCTCATACAACTAACTTAGGGTCCCACAAGAACTCCCTTAACCCCAATGAGCTAAGGACCTTCACGAGGCCCCACCTCTTTATTTTTCTTTTCTTTTGGCACTGAGGATTGAAGCCTTTGCTCTGAGCTACATCCCCAATCCTTTTTAAATTTTAAATTTTGAGATGGAGTCTCACTAAGCTGCCAAGGCTGGGCTCAAACTTGAGATGCTCCTGTCTTGGCTAAGGCAGAGTGCTGGGATGACAGGTGTGTAACACCACATGTCACTTAGGCCCCACCTTTTAACATCGCAACACTGAGGACCGAACTTCCAGCACATGGACAAACCCCATCAACACAAGGCTGAAGACACCCACGTGCCATGTGAACGCTATCTAGAGGACAGTCCCTGAAGAGGACGCCAGGCCCTGCCCTGCGGGTGTCAGTGGGTCTCTCTCCCCATCCTCCCTTGGCTTCATGGACCTATGCACAGGCGGAGCCTGGTGACAAGAAGGTAATGGGCTCAGCAACACGGACTTCCCCTCGCTGGGGCTGAGCTGGCTGCCAGCCTGACGGTGCCCAGTGGTATGGCCTCCTTCCCTGTGGAACTCCACAGTCTGCCTGGTAAAAGCTCAGGAGGGACACATTGGCCAGAGGCAGACGTTTCTTTCCTCAAGTGCTTCTGCCAGCCCCACCAGTTTCTGGGTTCTCAGAACACCTTCCCCACCTCTATTACACCCCACAAAACACTGCCTAAGCCACGGGGATGCATTTATGGCAAAGGAAGTGGAGCAATGGGTTCAACATCTGTGATCCTTATTGATCTTTCTGCAGACCCACCCCCACTTCTTTTCCCCAGCACTACTGGAATTGAAATTTTGGATTGAACTGAGCTACATTCCCAGCACCTTTTAAAATTTCTTATTTTGAGACAGGGTCTCACTAAGTCACTGAGTTGCCCAGGCAGAGCTGGAACTTGGAATCCTCCTGCCTCAGCCTCCCAGAGTGCTGGAATTACAG
The DNA here is from genome assembly GCF_053883595.1 of Heterocephalus glaber. Taxonomy (NCBI): domain Eukaryota; kingdom Metazoa; phylum Chordata; class Mammalia; order Rodentia; family Bathyergidae; genus Heterocephalus; species Heterocephalus glaber. Next base: position 28,727,783 of record NW_028258381.1, read on the forward strand.
GCATGTACCACTGAACCCAGGTATACATCCTTCCTTTCACAGAAGTAACTGATCTGGCAGAACCATATGTAGAATGGCATGTTCCAGGTTTAGTCCTGGCACCAGCTGGGAGGCAGCTCCCTGGTAGGTTGGGCTGCTGATCTACAAATTTAGGTGTGCTTTGAACTAGGAACCATGTAGAGTGCCTGTATTTTCCTAGACAGAGTGCATAAGGCCCAGGAAGCAAGGATTGGAGACAGAATGATACGTATGCCTAACCATGACACCATCGCCTTTAAGGATTTTTGCTTTGTGTTTTTCTCTTTGCATTAGTTACTTTTCGGGTTGCTGACACAAAATATCCAAAACCCAAAGTTAATGAAGGAAAGGTTTAGTTAGCTCACAGTTTGTAGAGGTTTCAGTCCATAGTTGGCTGGCCCCAAGGCAGGGTGGCATGGCAGAGGAGAAACAGTCCATGGCAGGCAGAAAGCAGAAGGCAAACAGCAACAGCAAGCAGGCTACAAGCAGCGAGCACAGCAGCTCTTTCTGTCCCTTATATCTTACCCAGGCTACCCTCAGGGTGGGTAGCACTCACACCCTTAATCTTAGTACTGGTGAATCAATCCCAGCATCACATCCTTGATCCCAGCAGCACACACCCTAGACCCAGCCACCTCTGAAAAGCCCCACCTATGACTGCATGAGGCCTTGAGGGGACATCTAAACACAGCCATAACATATTCTCTCTTTCTTCCCCCTTTCCCCTCTTCCCGTCATCCCTCTCTCCCTGTTCCTCTCTCCTTTTCCCTCTCTTCCTCTCTCTGTTTCTTTGAGATAGAGTCTTGCTATGTAGTTCAGGCTGGTCTTGAACTCATGGAGATCTGTATCAGTCAGTGCCTACTAGAGAAACAGATTTAATGCAAGATATACAAATATATAAAAATTTACAACATTGGCTTACAGTGGCCACCTACAGAGTCAGGTGTGGAAGAGTGCAAAAGGGCTGTCTGTCTGCTAGAGATCTGAAGGAGCCAGTGGAAGGCCTGGTGCTCAGTGCAGTGTTCTTTTCGAGCCCATAGCAGGAGGTGAAAGATCTGCACTGAAAGGCTGAAGGGTCTGTGCTGGAGGCTGAAGAGTCTGCACTGGAAGCCAGGACACGACGTCCAAGGTGAAGGTGAAGACTGGAGCTCCTCTGAAGAAACAGAAGCAAGCCTTTCCTCTTCATTTCCCTTTAAAACCATTCTGGAGCCAGTCCTCCCTAGAGTGGGTCTTCCACTCCCAGAACTATGCTGAGCCAATTTACTTGGGTGTTTCTTATTCAAGTTGACACAATCAACCATCACAAGACCTTTGTGCCTTGGGCTCCTGAGTGCTGGGATTATAGGTGTGTGCCATCACACATGACTACTTTTTGGCCCTGTGACCATGGCCTTGTGCTAGCTCCCAGTGGTCAAGTGAGGAATGCAGAAAATGCAGTAACTGATGCTGGTTGCTTGGGGGAAATATTGTTGTTGGATGACGTAGTCTAGCAATTACAGTCAGCTGACTGACAGTGCTGTTGAGTTGAACTATGTCCTTGCTGGCTTTCTGCCTGTAGGTTCAGTTCAGATCTGATGGGGATGGGGGTGTTAAAGTCCTCAACTGTAACAGTGCATTCATCTATTTTTCTTTACAGTTTAATTGGTTCTTACATCATGTATTTAATTTCTGATTGTTAAGTGCACACACGTTAAGGATTATTATGTCTTCTTTTTTCTGTTTGGTGGTACTGGGAATTGAACCCCCAGCTTTGTGCATGCTAGGAGAACACTCTTCCCCTGAGCTACATCCCCAGCACTGCTATCCCTGCTGTAGAATTGACCCCTTCATCATTATGTTATGCTCTTTATCCTTGATAATATTCCTTACTCTGAAGTCTGTTCTTTCTGAAATTAATATAGCTCTGTCCCTTTTTCTGGTGTTACAGAGGTATTTATTTTTTAATTATCTGAGTCTATCTATCAATAGCAGGCTTTTGTAGACAACATATAGTTGGGTATTGTTTTTTTATTCACTTTTATAATCTTTTTTGTTTTGTTTTGGTTTGTTTGGGTTTAGACAGGATCTTGCTGTATAGTCCAGGCTGCCTTTAAACTCACTGTGTAGTCCAGCCTGGTTTCAAACTTGTGGCAATCCTCCTGCTTCAGCCTTCTGAGTTCTGGGATTATAGGCATGCACCACCACACCCAGCTGTGTGTGTGTGTGTGTGTGTGTGTGTGTGTGTGTGTATGTGTTAGGGGAAATTGAACCCAGGGCCTTGTGTATGCTAAGCAAGTGCTTTACCACTGAGCTACATTCCAGATTTTTTTTTTTTGAGACAAGATTTCACTAAATATTCTAGGCTGTCTTCAAATTTGTGATTTTGTGATACTTCTGCCTCAGCCTCCTGAGTAGCTGAGATTACAGGTATGAACCAGTGCACTTGGTAATCTCTTTTAATTGGTGTACGCTGACCATTGATGTTTAAAGTAATTATTGTTTAATTATTGATGTAGTAGGATTAATAACTACCATGTATCTTCCTATTTTCTATTTGATGCTATTATTCTTTACTTCTATTTTTGTCTTCCTCTCCTTTTCTGCCATTTGCAGATTGAAATGAGCATTTTATTATTCCTTTTCTTCTTAGCATATCACTTCCCTCTTTTCTTAGCATAGCAGTTGTGTTTGCTTATTCATTTTTTAAGATGTTACTCTAGAATTTGCCAAGCACATTTATAACAAAACCGAGTTCGCTTTTAAATAACATTACCCATTTTACAGGCAGTTTGAGTACCTTATAATAACAGAATGATCCTGATTCCTCCCTCTTTTCCCTCATATTATTGACTGTATTCATTTCTCTTACACACACATGCACATATATATGTATATATACACACATATACATATGCCTATATGTTTTTATAATACCAATAAAAATATGCAAAATATTGTTAAACCAAGATAGTGAGAGAAAAGAGAAAAAAAACCTAGGGAAGTTTCTTACAAGAAGCAGAAATTGGCCATTTGTCACCTGTTGCTGATAGGTCTTAGAGGAAGGGATTGTGCATTCCAGCCAGCATCCCATCTCTGTCCTTCTCAGTTCACAGACACAGGACTGAGCAATCCTGGCCTTCATGGTTCCCTAGGACTCTCGGGACCTGGCCACTCATTGTTCCACCTGTGTCATGCCTTGCATCTAGACATCCCCCAAAGCCTCATCTGCTCATAGGTGGGTCTTTTGGGAGGTGGCTGGATCATGGATGTGTGATTCTGGCATTAAGGTAGTGTGATAACTAAATTGGTTTAGTGTAGTTCTGGGTATGGGTGTGGATGGCATCAACCAATATGCTGGTAGCCTGGATGTAATATATAGAGACAGAAAGAAGACAGGCTTTGATAGTTGCTGCTTTCTGCCTTCCCTGCCATGGACTGTTTCTCCTCTGTGATGCCCCTCTGCCATGCCATCCAAGTATGGACTGAAACCTCTACAAACTGTGAGCCAAAATAAACCTCTCCTCCTTTAATTGTGGGTGTTGGGTATTTTGTCTCAGCAATGAGAAATTAACTAAGACAACCTGGAAGAAAAGAAAAATGCCAGAGAAGGACAGAGATTACTACTTTAAGAAAGTGAATTCTTGTGATTATTGCAAAGCTAAGCCAGAGGAAGGGGCTTCTGGGCCCCGTTCCACTGCTCCCAGTGCAGAGGTGAGCCACGTCCCCTGGTCAAAATGAGAAGACACATAAACAAGTCTCAAAACCAGACTTCCAGATCACCTACAGCAACCCCAAAGGGAAAGGAGATGGAACATTCTGATACTCAACCACCTGAATTCCCTGAACTGGCAACAAAAAGGGATCTGGAAAAAATGAAATCAGAAATAATTTCTCACATAACAGCAGAGATTGTGCCCATAGTGCAAGACATGATTAATAAATCTAGAGAGGACATAGATAAAAAAATAGAGGAGCTGAGGAACATGATGGAATCCCAACATAGGAAACAAATGGAATCCATAAAACAGATGCAAACAGATTTCCAGGAGATTAAAAACTCCATTGAAAGTCTAAGCAGCAGAATGAGCCAATGTGAGGACAGAATTTCAGATATAGAAGATAAGATTGCAATTAGTGACCAGGAAAAGAAAAATTGCTTTAAAATTGTAAGGGAACATGAAAAATCAATCCAGCAGCTGCTAGACAATGCAAAGAAGAATAACATAAGACTAATCAGAGTCAATGAAGAAAGAGGAGAGAGTGCAGATGACATAAAAAACTGTTCACAGAAGTAATGGCAAAAAACTTCTCAAGCAGGAGAAAAGAACTTGACATACAGATAAGTGAGGCATATAGAACTCCAACTAGCCTTGATCAAAAAAAATGTACACATAGGCATATAATTGTTAAGAATCCAGAAACCCAACAGAAGAACAAAGTTCTGCAAAGCTAAGGTTAGATATGACATTTTTCCAAAGGATTAAAAAAAGGTTAGCCTGGGATTTTCTTTTAAAAGTAAAAAAAAAAGTATGAAAGTTTAAGGTGTAGAAAAATGTGTGTGGAAAATACACTTCTATGCATAAAATATATAGAAAGATACAGGCCTTCAACAAACTAGCAATTGAATTCTGTTGAATTTAATTCTATTTAATTATTTTGTTGAGTTCAATCAACAGAATGGGAGTTTGAAAGAAAATGTTGAGCTATACGTAAATTAAGAAAGTTGAAAAATATACTACTAATGCAAAAGAAAACAATTACCATTCTAAATTCATTTTAATAACTTTAATGCAATGTTTTAAACAGGATGTTCATTTTATAAGAATTACAAAGAGTTTTACAATTACAATTTCTCCTTACAATGTCCATGGAATGCAGAATGGTGACAGAAACTTTAAAGATGCCATATACCCTTTAACCCAGTAATTACAAGAACAAGAACTTAGGCAAAAGAACTCATTTATTGTGTGTAAAAAATTTTACCTCTTGGTGGTGCATGCATGCCTGTAATTCCAGCACTCTGGGAAGCTGAGGCAGGAGGATTGTAAGATAGAGCCCAGCCTGGGCAACTTAACAACTTAGTGAGACACTATCTCAAAATAAAGAAGGGGTTGTAGTTCAGAGGGGTGGAGATGTAGCTAAGTGCGAAGGCGCCAGTAAGTACAATAAGGAATTAGTGAAATAAATGCCATAGCTAGGTGTGGAGGTGCATTCCTGTAACCCCAGCACCTGGGAAGCTGAAGCAGGAGGATCGCTCTGAGTTCAAGGCCAGCCTGGGCTACATAGCAGACCCTGTCTCAAAAAAACAAAGCCATAAATTTGTCACTATTTAGTCATTAACCATGACTCAAATTTATTCTATAGAAAGCTATCACAAGAAGTGTATTTGTTTTAAAATATAATAAATACTCTTCTAATAGCTAGAGTTATCCAACAGTGGAATAAGCATCTGTGGATATTCTTTTTTTTTTTCTTTTCAGTACTGAGAATAAACCCAGGGCCTTTACACTGAGCTATCCCCAACCCTTTTTAATTTGTATTTTGAGACAGGATCTCATTAAGTTGCTAAATTTCCCAGGCTGGGTTTTGAATTTGTGACCCTCCATCCCCAGCCCCCCAGAGTGGTGGGATTACCACACAGTGCTGCCATGACCATTCTAACAAGGCTTTCTAGAAAGAGCACTCATGTATCATACAACTCCATGGGCAACAGGATGAGGTTAGTTCATTCAAGTGCAGCCTGGGCAATTTAGAGAGACCCTGTCTCAAAAACACTGACATTTGATAAATCCTATGCATTCAATTTTATGGTCTCCACAGAATGCCTTGAAGTATAGTCATTCAATGGATAGCTTTTTTGTACAAAAAGCTACAAGAAAATATGAAATGCCACAATTTATTATTCTTAAGTGATACATTTATGCATCTATGAGAATTTTATACCTATTTGTGTATTTTAAAAATCACTGTAATAAATATCTATAATCATACATTATTTTATGCTCAGAAGCAATGTGTGTTAAAAATACATTATTTATGGGCTGGGGATTTAGCTCAGTGGTGCCCTGCCTGCCTTGCAAGTGCAAGGTCCTGAGTTCGATCCTGGTACCAGAAGAAACCAACATATGAATATGTCTTGTATTTCTAACAGATGGGATTAGGGGACTTTTTTTGTTGATGTGTGCTGTTTTGGCTGTCTTCAAACTCACGATGCTCGAGCCTCAGCCTCCCAAGGTGCCGGGATTACAGGCACAGGCCACCGCACCTGGCTCGAATGGATGGTAATTCGTATCCTACCGTCCCATCCGTCCAGTACTCAATAAGTATTTAATTTTTAAAAATAAAACAAGACAAAAGGTCTTGGGGATATAGCTCAGTAGGAAGACCTTGGCTTCAATCTGCAGTACTGCAAAAAATATAGGTAGACAGATGATAGATAGTTAGATAGGAAAAAATAACACTTCAAAAGGCAGAAACTGGATTGTTTGGTTGTGAAAGGTTGAAAGCACGTTAAAGAGAATGCCTTCCTCTCAATTTGTCACTAGAGGGCGCCAGAACACGCTGCTTCAAAAGCGTTTCTCTTGAACAAATAATACCACGAGGCTTCAATTAGACACAAGACTTGCCCAAAGTGACGGTCTCCTTCGAATAACCCTAAGGGCAGAAGACAGTGGCCAAATCCCCCCTAAAAAGCCTTTTGAGGCATAAAATTTCTTTGATGTTAACAGTTGTTCGTTTTTTCTGGCACTGGGGATTGAACCCAGCGCCTTCGCGCTGAATTGCATCCGTGTGGTCAGACCCCAGGGGCACTCCGAAGAAATATGAAACTGTATTAAAACAGATGTACTTCAAATTCCAGGGAAAGTCACGCCCGTTTTTTTTTTTTTTACATAAAACTATATCCTCCTGGCGAGGTGGTGCACGTCTGTAATCTCAGCACTTTGGTAGGCTGAAGCAGGAAGATAGCAGGTTCGAGTCCCGCATGGGTAATTTAGGGAGCTCCTATCTCAAAAAAATAAAAAGAACCAGGAAAAAAAAAAAAAGAAAAAAAAGAACTAGGGATGCGCTTCGGAGACCGCTGGGGGGCGCCCGCGAGCCAGTTCCCCGCTTCCACTCTACGAAGCGACTCAGGGTCCCAACAGGGAGGGGGCTGAGTTCACAGAGGTGGCGATCTCAAGTCTGAACGGGGATCCCAAGGAACCTGCAATCCAGGAAAATAGGGTGTCAACTGCGGAAGAGCCTAGAGGTGCGCAGAGCCCGGCCTGGCAGTTTCCAGGGCCGCTGTCCGGAAAATTCCAGCGCGGTGCTGCCCCACTCTGGACGATTAGGAGATTAAACTCAAACTTTGTCATAAAACCGGCTTTTCCAGCCAAATATTTTGTAAAAGAGCTAGCGCTGGCTATGTCTGTGATAATATTTTTTCCTAATGTATTGGATTGATACTTCCAAGCTGTGTGATCATCAGAGAAACACAAAGGGACAAATATGAAAAGATAAAAATTTACCAATAATTACTGAGAAATTAAATCAAACACTTCAATGTCTTCTAGACTCAGTCTTTATGAATGTGAAAGCTCTGTGAGTCGGGAATGTTTTCCGATATGCATTTGCTACAGAATCACTGACTTGCAGAAAATTTTGAATTAAAATAATAGCAAACATTTGCTGAGTATTTGCTGTATCCATACCTTATGCATACAATTTTATGGCTAAAACAAGGATAATGTGATTAATAGATTCATCTATACTTTATGGAGATGGATTTATTTAATCCTCACTACAATCCCCCAAAGCAGATGCCTTTATTATCCTTATTTTACATATAAAGCAATTGAAATGGATGAAAAAGTGAGATTTATAAAGTAAGTTCCCGACTTATGAACATTTGAGTTGCAAACTTGTACAGATAGGAATGGATCTCGCATCACAAACATTTGTAGATGTGAACAAATTGCAAAAGTAGCTAGACACTGTCCCAGTTGTGCTGCTGTGCGCTTGCTGTACGGTGTGATAGTGTACAGCGGTACAGTGCTCAATCAGAGCCCAGGATGTCTGGAAGCAAGAGGAAAGCCAGTGGTGACATGGTGGGGACTGCTAGGAAATGCAAAGCAATAACCATGGAAACAAAGGTAAGAATACAGTATAAAACTCACTTTGTTGGACTTATCAATGTGCTGGGACAGAACTCATTCTTAGTTGGGGACTTACTGTACTCAATGGAATATTATTTTCTCATTAAGAACAAAATCATGCCAGTTGCAGGAAAATGAATGGAACTGGTGATCATGATGCTGAGTGGAATAAGCCAGACTCAGAAAGTCAAGCATCACATATTTCTTCTCATAAAAGGAAGTGAGAGAGAGAGAGAACATGAAAGTAGAAGGGAGACTGTTAGAGAAGAGCAAGGGGGAAGGGGGTTAGGGAAAGGGGGAGTAAGGGGAGAGGATGGTGATGGGATGGAGTGGTCAAAGTATGTTATGTGCATGTACAAATATGCCAAAATGAAACCCACTAGTCAGTGTAGCTGGTATGCACTAATAATAATTAAATGAAGAGAAATTGAGGCACAGGATGTTAAGTAAACATCACTCAGCAAACATGACAAACTAGAAGTCCAGCCTTGTGGCTCTCATGTGTGGCCCCCAGACAGCATCATCACTATGGAAACTTGACTGAACTTCAAGTTGACATGAATCTGAAATTCAGCATAGGAACCAGGTAAGCCCAGGGAATTTTGCCACTTGAATAAGTCTGACAACCACAGAGTCAGACTATGCTACTTCTAATTCTTAGAGTTTTTAAATAAAAGCAACTCTGGTTCTAGATCTACCCTGAAGACCAACCATAAACAATGAGGTATAATTATAATCATATCACCTCGCGATGAACTTAGCAGATGGATTTCAGGCTCTTTTGTACAACAAGCAAAGACTTGCAAGCATACAATCCAAATGGCAAGTGAAAAGCAGCTACATTTATTGAAGATCGTGGAAGATATTGCTCAGGGCAAGTCACGGCTGACAAAGACATGGCAGAAACAGAAAACGGAGCTGGGGTGACAGGATAACAAAAACATTGCACATAGATCACAGCAGGAGCAACAACCCTGATAAGTCAGGATTTTGGATTGAAAGGATGTACAGCCCAGGTGCCTTTCCCTGAATCTCTAGGTGTGATTGACTGGAATGATTGACAGGGTGCTGTGTTATCTCAGGGGCTCTCAACACACATGTTTGTCCCAGAATGCACTCTGACCTTAATTATATGCATGGCATGTAGTATATATTTATGAACTCTTACTTAGGTTTGAGTAGGACAAAGGTGACTGAAAGTCAGGTGTGTGTGGGGGGGATTCAACACACATGTGGTCTCGCCTAGAGCATCAGAGATCTCCTGAGTTTTTGTTATGTGATTCTCTACTTCTCTTAGGACAAGGGAAGGAAAAATAGCTGGAGGGGATTGTTTAAAAATTAAATGAATGGAAGGGAGTGACTGCCTTGGCTCTATTGTTTCTAATTGTGCTAATTATATTATCATTTATGTTCTTTCATGTAATTATGTAATGTATTTCAAAAGCCTGTCCAGGACAGAAGGAAAAAGTATATTTTGGAACCTAATGCTTATACAATTAAGACCTTTAAAAACTTAGCTGCATATCCTAAACTCATCAGAACTTCCTGGAAATTGTCAGGAACTCTGTGTTCATCATAATCATGTTTTGATTGGGAGAACGACCCCCTTGAAAGTATTATAAATGGAGCACAAGAGGCCACTTGGACACAGACTTTGTGTGAGTCCTAAGAGCTTTATTTCCATCCGGGTGCGAATAGGCTGAAATACAGAAAGATTTCAGCAGCTAACTGGGAGAGAAGTTAAGTCTTTATAGGAATTGGGAAGGGGTCTATAATCCTAAGGAATCTGGAATGTAATGTTTATGACTGAGGGTCCAAGGACGGTCAGCACAGATGTGCAGATAACACTGGACTTCTCGGCTCTGCAGAGACTGTATATCCTATCTTAAATTTTCTTTATGACAAACAGCTGTTCTGTTTGTCTAGGTCAGCATGGCTCTTTTCCTGTTGTTTGTTGAAAACAGCATGTTTTCTGTGAGGGTCTCACTCAGGTCAGGCATGACAGAAAGAATCCTAGGATAGGAGGGTGTGGGCATTTCTGGGCACAGCAGAGGACACCCTGGTGTCCACCCTGGAGGCTGGCAGCCAAGAATAATCCCACAGCTGCAAAACAAAGCACAAAACAAATACTAAAGAGAGGCAATTCTCCTTTTCTCCAGCCCCCCACCCCCATGATACTTGAGATCAAATCCAAGGCCTTCACACTGAGCTACATTTCCAGCATTAAAAAAATTTTTTTTTCCATTTTGAGCCAAGTTCTTGCTAAGTGGCTAAATTGCTCAGGCTGGGCTCCAACTTGTGATCCCCCCTGCTTCAGCCTCTAGTGTGCTGGGAATATAGGTCTGCACCACCATACCTGGCTTCTCTTTAGCTTTTGAACCCCAGTGAGAGTAGGATGTCACCAATCCAGATGTGTGGTTTAGAATGGCAGCAGTTAGTTTAGCTAAACTGAAGCTGTTTCCTAGAATTCCCCTGGATGCATAGGGAGCATCAGATGGCTGTGGAATTTAGAAGGCAGGTGTGAAAGAGTATCCACATTGCTCCTGCTTGGTAGACTGAGGCAGGGCACCCGGGGTTGTGCAGCTCCTGTTCAAGGGGTGCTGATTCACTGTCTCGCCTAAGTGTGCACAGCTGCCAGGCTCACAGTTCCTCCCACCAGTCCCCACTCCACTCTCTTTTAGCCTCTCTGACTCCTGGCCTAGATGTGTGAGTTTGGCTTTTACGAAGTAAAATGTGTAGAAGCCAATTGGCTTGGACTGAGTTCCTGCACTAGGCCCAACAGAGCAAACGGAAATGGAGTTACTCTGGCTGAATTTTCACATTACCAAGCCAAAACTAGCTGGGTGTGGTGGTGCACATCTGTAATCCCAGCACTCAGGAAGCTGAGGCAGGAGGATCACTGCAAGTTTGAGGCCAGCCTGGGCTACATAGTGAGACCCTGTTTCAAAACAAAAACAAAATCAAAACTAAGCTGTTTACTTGACCTTTGAAGAACTTGGTGGGGGGACCAAATCTCCAAGCAGGCCAGTTTTAGCTTCAGTGGTAGAGCATTTGCCCAGCAGATGTGAGACCTTGGCTCAATCTCCAGCACTGAAAAACACCTTTTAAAAATTAAGATCTTTAAAATAACTTGTTATGGTTTGATTTTTGGCACCACACTGGGGGGCTCTGGCTTTTCCTTTAAGATATCAATTTGTGATGCCTGTAGCAGCTTCATACATCTTAAGTTTATCAAGTACTGTGGTTGCACCATTTTCTCTTTTGCTCAACTTGCTGTCATGCTGGTTTGTTCATCTTGACCCTGTGAGCAATAGGCTATAATTTATATGCAAGTTTTATATATACATTATATATCAACCACACAGAGTAGGGGATCCCACAGCTGGCTTTACAGTCATCTGAGGTTTCCTATAAAAATACACATTCCAGGCTCCAAATCAGGCTTCCTAATTTAGATCCTCTATGAATAAGGCCAAGTAATCTGAATTTTAACATGCTCATCAAGTAATTCGGATGATTAGCTAGTTTGGGAAACTATCAACTGAGGAGTTTATTTACTTTTTGCCATCAAAAAAACCTTAAATCTATTCAACAATTTCCCAATTAAACACTCATCCAATATTAACTCCTTTGGTATGGGGCAGCTTACTTTTCTGAGGCTGCCGATCCTGTTATAGTCATGATTGTTGACTTCTTTCTTATATTGACCTGAAACTTCCTTCCCCTCAAGTTTTACCCAAGGGTCTTGTGACACAGAAAAGAAATCTTGATCAGAACTTGTAAAATTATTATTGTAGTACTTGGAATTGAACCCAAGGGCATTCTACCACTGAGCTACACCCCTAGACCTTTTAATTTTTTTCTGAGACAGAGTCTCACTAAAATGCCCAGCTGCCCTTGAACTTGTAAACCTTCAGCCTCAGTTTCTGGAGTGGCTGGAGTTACAAGCAGGAGACACTACCCCTGGGCCATTCTGTTTCTAAATGTGCAGTTCAGTGACATTGAGTTCATTTTCATTGTTGTGCCACTGTCACCACCATCCATTCTCAGAACTCTTCTCATCCTGCAAAACTGAAACTCTGTATCCATGAAAAAATAACTTCCTATTGGTCCCCCCCCCCAACACTTTTGTTTTTATAAATTAGACTACTCTAGGTACCACATGTGAATGGAATCACACAATATCTTCCCTATGGTGATTGGATAATTTCACTTAGCATAATGTCCTTAAGGTTATCTGTGTTGTAGCATTGGTCAGAATGTCCTTGTTGTTAAGGCTGTGCAATGTTCTATATTGTATCGTGTGTATATACACCACATTTTGTTTATTCATTCAGCTGTCAGACACTTGAGTTGTTTCCACCTTTTGAGACAAAATACTCAACACTCGCAACTTAAGGAGGAGTTTCAAGTTGGCTCATGATTTTAGAGGGTTCAGTCTATGGTTGGCTGGTTCCAAGGCAGAAACAGCATGGTGAAAGGGCATGATGGAGGAAAACTGCTCAACCCATGGTGGCCAGGAAGTGGATAGAGAAGGGAGGAGCTGGGGAAGGAGATGAACCTTTCCAGGTCGCACTCCAGTGACCCACCTCCGAACAGACCCCCACCTCCTAACAGCATATTCAGCTATGAACTCATTAATGGATGAATCCACTGATGAATATAGTGACTCCATGATCCAATCACTTCCCAAACACTTTTGGGGAATGTTTTGGATCTAAACCATATCATCAGCTTATAAAGAGCAAAGGTTTATTTTGGCTCATGGTTTTAAAGGTTTCTATCTGTGGCTAGTTGGCCCCTTTGTTTTGGGTGGAGAAATATTACTCACCTTGTGGTGGGGTTGTGAAAGAGAGGAAGAGGCTGGGTTCCCTCCATCCCCTTCGAGGATCCAATGAACTCCTACTAGGTCCCACTTCTTAAAGTTTCCACCACCACCACCTCCCAGTGGTGCCACATGGGAGTCAACCCTTTAACCTATGGGTCTTTGGGGAATATTCAAGGTCTACATCATAGCAAAGGCAGACACTTGAAATAATTTAAGTAAATGTTACTCAAATAATAAAATAATCTTACACCAAGTTTTTCTGTTCCAAATCATAGATTTTCTGAAATTGTGATCTTTCTGAAAGAACTTTAGTGCTATTTTTCTTTTCTGTTTCAAAAAAAACCACATGAGTTTTCATTGTTAGATTGTTTATTTTTCTGCAATTTCAAATGACAGAGAGTTTCCATCTTTCACAGAAACTGGAGGGCTCTTGGTATTGGGTGATGATTCGTTATTATTTCACTTTTACTCTCAAGTTCATTTTTCTCCTGATTGGAAAGCTTCTATGATTGATCACCATCATAACAGATCCTGGACCAGTCCTGTTCTGCTCCCAGTGCTGTCTTCTGGGGCACTTTGCTCAAGCTCAGGACATGTTTGTACCAGGAAAAATTGTTTTCTTGTTTTAGATCCAAAGACTAATTGAGGAAGCATTCTCTGAATCTAAGTGTAGTTTAAAGCACACACATTTGATTCTCCTGGTCTTTAGAATTTAGAAGTTCTTGCCGTAGGAACATTTTCCTTTTCATGTTCCATAATTGACTTTTTATTTTCCATTCAACAGAGACTAGAAATGCCTGAAAAAAGAATTCCATTTAAATCAGACTCTCCCCACTCTTTTTTTTTTTTTTTTTCAGTACAGGGGGT